>NW_007009540.1:0-767 GCF_000164805.1 Carlito syrichta | reverse complement strand
TTTTCGGAGTGAGCCTTTCTTCTTACCTTTAGAGGATGAGAGCTGAATTACATTTCTTTTCTCTGTCCTTTATACCTTGGAAAGTTGATGTAACTGAAGTCCAAGTTTTGAAGGCTTCAGCTGAGGAGACATGATAGCAGCACCTGGTTTTGTCCCAGCTTCCCGGTGGCCTGAGCAGCTCCCCAGCCCACCCTGCCCCTTGGTGCATATGGAGGCCACCTCGTGCCAAAGGCAGTTGTATGTCCAAATATTCCAAACATCCCCTGACTTGCACTTTGTGAACTATGAGCTCTTTGTTACTTCCTAATTGCTCAAACCTCTTTATTTTTCTTGCTAAGCACAGATAGTAAGAGATACGAAAAGATAATCAAAGTGCTGATAAATGGAAGAGGAATCTTCT
The DNA here is from genome assembly GCF_000164805.1 of Carlito syrichta. Lineage (NCBI taxonomy): Eukaryota > Metazoa > Chordata > Mammalia > Primates > Tarsiidae > Carlito > Carlito syrichta. The sequence goes on along the minus strand of NW_007009540.1, from coordinate 367 downwards.
CAGTTATCAAGTTGGCTCTGCTGAAAAGAAGATCCTGTTTGCATTTGTCAGGAGGTTCGGGGAGGTGCCATCACCAGACAGAGTGGGTAAGGGAAGTACTTAGAGAGTTAGGGAGGGGAGCCAAATTCCTGGGTTGAGGGTTCACAGGGCAATGAGGATCAATAGCAGCACTTTTGACTTGTACACTGTTATCAAAAGGACACTACCCTTTGTCCTTTTTATTTTTACTCTGCTAATACAACCCTTCACCCTAAATTAAGATTATTATTCAGCTTTGATGTTGCATTTTATATTAGCAAAGTGTTTTATAATCCTTCATTAGCAATTTTATTCTCCCTTTATTAGCACCACCCATTTCACAAATTAG
>NW_007009539.1:203201-211267 GCF_000164805.1 Carlito syrichta | reverse complement strand
AATTGTACACCTAACTCTTAACTGTACCCCACAAAACCATAATAAAAAATATTGATTAATTAAAAAAAAATCATCATCACCTCTTAGAACACCTTTTTAGATTCTAGAACTGTCTTATTTAAGGCAACAATATTACATAACTTTATATTTCAGTGGCCTCAGCAAAATTTACACAGAAAAACTTGTTTTTTCCTATGGCTCATCCCATGTACAGAGACCTATGAGTATGTGAAAAAAGAGTGATACAGTATGATGAGAACAAATAATGTATTTCTTGGTCAAACAGTATTAATTTTGATATTTCAACTCCTAGTTGTTTTTCATTTTGGTGGAATATTATTAATCATCTTCAGGGGTCAGAGTAAGGGCTAGGTTATATTTTTCTACAAATACGTTTTCCTATTAAATTTTTAAGCGATCACATCATAAAGATTACTTAGCATTCAGATAAAAATATAGACATACACATCTTATGTATTACAACATTTCACTCCAGAAACCCACGCCAAGCCCATAACTCACCTCCACTTCTAGTTTTTCCCCATATCTCTTTTCCCAGTGGTAAATGTTCCAAAGGATCTGAATAATAATTTTTTACAGCTATCTGTATCATATATGTTGAAAATGGTTGTAAATCTTCAATAAGGACTATAGTGTCCTGAAATTCCTGTAATTAATTTTTTAAAAATCAATATCTGATTCTTACATTTTATACAAATGGGTAGAAATTATTCAAAAAAGCTAATTTATTTAAAATTCTGGATTATTAATGACTATATCATTGTCCTAACCTACATGGTCCTCAGTTGTTTAATATCTCCAATAATAAATTCCAAGTGATTGGCAGCCCTCAGTCAATTTTGTGGTATAATTCATTTTACATAAAAAACTAACTTCCTAGAAGAAAACATCATTTCATTATGATTGCATTAGAAATTCAGCAAGATGGCATTATAAAAATGTGACACATAAATAAATGCCATCAAAGATTAAATTATATTATCTCATCATTCTTAGAGATAAAGTTTAATAGAGAAAAAAGACTTTCCTTAGATCAGTGGTTCTCAGTTTTGGTGTACTTTGGAATCATCTGGGATGCTTTTAAGAAAATGCTATGCCTGGGTTCTATCCCCCAGAGATTCTGATTGGGTTATCTGGAGAGAAGCCTGGACTTAGAGTGTTTAAAATGCTTCAATGTGCCACCCAGGTTGAGAACCACTGCTTTAGACTCTCATATTACTCAATGTGAAAAACGATAAGAAAGATTAACTTTCATAATAGAAATGCCCAATGCCAGTAGCCCAACCTTGGTCAGCCAAATAATCCAACCTATTTTGAAACTACTTTTAGAAATGTGTAAAGAAAACTTAAAATAACCAAAATTATAGGAATGAACTAAGAATTACATATACTTTATGGCAAAGCATATAATGTTTAATGTTCCATAGATGATGGTCAGTTTCACCTTTTGAACTGCCTAAGTAAAGTCAAGCACAAAGCAAATTTTGCATATAGTATTTCCATCACCAAGACAGCTGAAACACTAAGGCCAGTGACAGAATGAATAGTGCCAATTCATTCACTCATTCAAGAAATATCTAGTGAATGCCTAGATGATGCCAATTACTGTGCTAGATGCTAGGGATACAATGATAACTAAAAACAGACGTGGAATCTGCATAGCAGTATATTTCACAACATATAGAAAATCGACAAAATAGAATGTATAGTTTTCATATTAGACAAATGCTATGAAGAAGAACTACATGGCAATATTATTTCCATTCAGTTCATTTCTTATTTTTAAAACTTCAGTCAGCTGGAGAGGCCACAAAAATAAGTCTATCATTCTTTTTAGGGATAATTAGATCATCAGGGAGTAGAACAAATCCAGCTCTTTCAGGACACTCAACAAATTGTTACCATAGGAGTTTATCAATGGGTCAGAGTTAATACATTTCCTTGAAGCTTAACTTACTCCCAGACAAAAAGACTCAAACATAATATGTTTTGGTGAATCAACAGCTGTAAAAAGTTGCATAATAGTGCGTTTCAGAACATATAGTAAACACTTTACCATGGCTGATAATTTCATATCAAAAAAGAACAACTTGTGGAAAACAAAGACCACTAGCTCCAATCTTACCAGCATTCTGCTGTTTTTCCTGTCATTAACTTCTGTGAAATAAACCAGGTATGTTGGAGTAGGTCTGGTGATGCCATACCACGTGAGGTTTGTCTTGGCCGGGGGTAATTTAATGGTGAGGCTAGTGTTAGTGGCGTTAAGTATGGTTGGTTCTGCAATGTCGGAAGCCAGAGACAGAAATGCTTTATCTAAAATAAGAAGAAACATAGATGAATGTATGCACATATAAGGGAGACCCAAAAAACACAGAATTAACTTTTTTCTTTTTTGAAGGGCAGACCCCTTGTAGTACAGACTTCCCTCACTAAGTATATGTTCTAGGAACCCATTGACATCAGTGTACCAGTTAGCATTGTGGTGAGAGATGACATGCAGAGGAAACATCGCAAGTTGTGGCAAGTAGGTGACTGGATCTTCCTCCATGATAATGCATCTGCCCACACCACATTGAGTGATCAGCAGTTTTTGACCAAAAAACGGCATTACGCCCATGCCCTGCCCTCCCTATTCACCTGATCTCACTTTGAACCACTTTTTTTGTTTGTTCCTCCAGATGAAAAAAGTCCACAAAGGGAAATGTTTTGCTGATGTGAAAGAGGTAAAACAAAAAATGGTAGAAGCACTATAAGACATCAAAATTGATGAGTTCAAAAACTGTTCTGAGCAGTGGAAAAAGCTTATTTTTGATAGGTGTATTGCATCAAACAGAGGGTACTTTGATGGTGACTGAGGAGTAAACATGTAAGAATAAATGCACACTTTTTTTTTTAGTTGGAGTCTTACTCTGTCGCCCAGGCTGGAGTGCAGTGGCACACTCACGGTCAACCCAGCATTGACCTGCTGAGCTCCGGCAATCCTTTCATCTCAACCTTCCAAGTAGCCAGAACTACAGGCGCGTGCACCATACCCAGATAATTTTTTATTTATTGTAGAGACGAAGTCTCGCCAAGTTGCCCAGGTTGGTCTCGAGGTTGCAAGGTTAGGCAATCTACTAGCCTTGACCTCCAAAAGTGCTAGGATTATAGGATGAGCCACCGAACACTTTTTTATAAATTAATTCTGGTTTTTTTGGATTCCCCTCTCAAATATGCATAATTAATTTAATATTAATAATAATATCAAAGGTTAGAAAGAAATATGTAGATCATATGTAACTTTTGCTTGAAAGGATAAATAAACATGAAAATACTTTTGGAATTATGTTCTCTTTGAAGAAACAAAGTGACTGCATCTTGATACCATGTGTGACAGATCCTGCTAGAGTCTACCCAACATCCTTCCTCTTTTCTTGGAGTTCGCATATGTTTGGCATTGTTAGGGGTGACAGGCGGGTATGCACTGGTGGTGCCACTGTCTCAAGGAAAACAAAGGGCCAGCTCGCTGACACAGCTTCTGCCCTTCACTTCTGCCCTGCCAAATGGCAGCCTGATGCTCAGAAGGGCTGCAGCCATCTTGTGAGAACTGAATAAAAGAGCGAAAGAAGTTTGAGGAAGGACAGAAGTCCAAGTTCTTGATGTGTTGTGGACTTGCACACCTCCAGGGAGCACACACTCACATGCACTTGCACACCTCCAGGGAGCACCATTACAAAGACCACAGTGGAGATGGTCTCTGTAATGGTGCTCCCTGGAAGTGTGGTCCAGGTCAGGGCAGTGGCCCAGCCACACTGTAGGCTCACTGGAAACTTCCAAAATCATGTTTTTGTGACTGCCCACTGAATACAACTCCTGATGTATTCACTCTGATTAAGTCTTATGTAAAACGTCACCTAAAAATACAGCACTATCACATGACGTGCAAATAACTCTAAATATGATTTTAGTATGAAACCTAACCCACTTCCACCAGTTAACCCACACTTCAACTCACAGTACACAGCACTGCATAATCTGGCTCCTGTCTGCTGCTCTATCCCATCTCTGACTTTGCAAAGACAACTCTAACCACATTGCACAGCCTTCAAACTGTGCAGGACTTCCATCCCTCCGGCCCTTCTCGCAACAGTCTCCTCAAGTTGGAATGACCTCTCCTCCCACACACCCCTGCTTAGGGCTCACTTCACACGCATCATCTTCCTGGGAAGCCCTGCCTGTGTCCGCAGTTCAGGTGAAGAGAATCTCCTCTGACCTCACCACACACCACACATTCCTCCACCTGAGTACCAGCCACATTTGATTTTGGTTTCGGTTTTTCTTTTTTTGGTTTATCTACCGCTAGAAAGCAAGCTTCTCAGACTGAAACTATGCTTGATTTATCTTTGTTCCCCCAGAGCCCTAGAAGGGTGAGTGACATGTATTAGGTGTTTAATGAATGTTGTAGATCTTTATTAATTCGTGTTACAAAAATATAAAATACATCCATTGCAGTCAACATCGAAGAAAATCAAGGAGAAAATATCTAGTGCGAAATAACTTGATCAAGCCAGGCACTTCACTTACTTTTTGACCTTGGGAAGCCTACTTCAGCTCTTCTGTAAACAATTACCCATTTCATAGACATGTATATACTACTCTATCCCTAGTACATGATAAGCATTTTAAATAAACATTGTCTGTTATTATTGTCACTAATGAAACTACTGGAAAAATAGGCAAAATAATACTGGTCTGATATGGGGATTCCAGATATGAATTTTAAAGTGCAGAAAAGGATGCTTACAAATAGAACCACATTACAAATTTCCAGTAACAGGGAATACCCAAAGAGATTGTAACCCTAAATTTGAGGACACTTGGAATGTATGGGGGTTTGGAGATGGAAGACTTCCCTAAAGTTATAAAATGGGCCATTTTCCAGTTCAACCAATATTTATCCAATGGTATTAAGTTTGTGTTGATTTCTAGTCTAAAAGGGAATGGGACACTCATGTTAGCAACCAGAGCAATCAACTGATTCAAAAGTCATTGTTACATTTGTCATTCTTTTATTTTATTCAGCTGATACAATTTGACATATTAAAGAGTTGTAAATATTATACAGGACAGGAAGACAAGTTTTGACTTTATGCTTCTTCTTTTTCTTTTTAATTTTATGCATTTTGAAGGTGTTAAATGCTCCAGAATACAAAGGAGCAAGGTAACTGGTAATTGCTTAAAATTTCCAGCAGATGGAGGTAAAGTACCCTTAATTATCTAGAAATTAGCAAAATACTCTTTTCAGAGAAAATGACTTTATACTAATCATATTTTTAATGAGTTCCAATCATAAAAATTTACGCAAATCTTAGAACTTTCATTTTTTTAAAATGTGCACCTTTATATGTATGTTGGTGTTCAACTTCAACACTGAGTGGACTTTTTAAAAAAGACTATTTTTTAGTGCAGTTTTAGAGTTCACAGCAAAATTGAAAGGGAGGTACTGAGATTTTCCATATGGCCCCTGCTACTCCACACATAGCCATCCTCCATTAGAATATCCCCACCAGAGTGGCACATCTGTTAAAAATAAGTGAAACTGCTTTGACACATCTTCACCCAAAGGCCGATTTCGTGGAAGACAACTTTTCCACGGAAAGGGTTCAGGATGAGGGGGCGTGAGGGTGGATCGTCAGACAACAAATGCTCATAAGGCGAATGCGACCTAGATCTCTCGCAGGCGCAGGCGCAGTTCACTGCAGGGTTCGTGCTTCTATGAGAATCTAATGCCTCTGCAGATCTGACAGTAAGCGGAGCTCCGCTCTCAAGCCTCTCGCCTCAGGCGGTGCCACCAACCAGGCCAGGGGTTGGGAATCTTTGATGTAGAGAATTTGTATATCTTGACATGCATGCTGTAGATTGCCATTTGTGTGTCTTTTGGTGAGATGTCCCTTAAGATCTTTGGCCTATTTTTAAAAATCAAAATGTTTATTTTCTTATTGTTGAGTCTTAAGAGTTCTTTGTATAGTTTGGATAATAGTCCTTTTTCAGATGTGTCTTTTGCAAATATTTTCTCCCAGTCCGTGGTTTACCTTTTCATTCTCTTGACAGTGACTGTCACTGAGCAGAATTTTTCAATTTTAATGAAATTCAGCTTATCAATTCCTTCTTTCATAGGTTGTGGCTTTGGTGTCATATTTTAAAAATAACTGCCAAACCCAAGGTCATCTAGATTTTATCCCATATTATTTTCTAGGAATTTTATAGCTTTGCATTTTACCTTTGGGTCTGAGACCTATTTTTGAATGTGTGTGTGTGTGTGTGTGTGTGTGTGTGTGTGTGTGTGTGTTTGTGTAGTGTAGTGTAAGATTTGTGTCCACATTACATTTTTTCATGTGGGTATCTGGTTATTCTAGCACAATTTGTTGAAAAAAATCCCCTATTCTCCATAGTCTTGGTTTTGTTCCTTTGTCAAAGATCATTTGACTATATTTATCTGGGTTTCTCTGGGGGCTTTTTATTCTGTTCCACTGATCTTTTTGTTTATTTCTTCACCAATACCACATTGTCTGAATAACTGTAGCTTTGTAGAAAGTCTTGAAGTTAGGTAGTGTCAGTATTTCAACTTTGTTCTTCACCTTCAATATCGTGCTGGCAACTCTTGGTCTTTTGACTCTCCGCATATACTTTAGACTAGTTTGTCAATATCCATAAAATAATTTGCTGAGATTTTGATTGGGATTACATTGAGTCCATAGATCAAGTTGTGAAGAAGTGACATCTTAACAATATGGAGTCTTCCTATCTATCACCACAGAATGTGTTTATATTTATTTAGTTCTCCTTTGATTTCTTTTAGCAGAGTTTTGTAGTTTTCCTCATACAGATGTATATTTTGCTAGATTTATACCTATTTCATTTTTATAGGTGCTAATATAAATAGTCTTTTGTTTTTAAGTTCAAATTTCCCTTGCTCATTTCTGGCATATAAGAAAGCTATTGACTTTTGCATATTAACCATGTGTTCTGCAAACTTGCTATAATCACTTACTAGTTTCAGAAGTTTTTTTGGTCAATTAGTTCAGATTTTCTACATGGATGATCATGTCATGTGTATTATTTCTTCCTTCTCAATCAGGATGCATTGTATTTCTTTTCTTACTGCATTAGCTAGGACTTCTAGTACAATCTTGAAAAGGAATGGAGAAGGGGACATCCTTGCCTCATTCTTGATCTTAATGGGAAAACTAGTTTTTCACCATTAGGCATAATGTTAGCTATAGATTTTTTATAGGTGTTCTTTCTCAAGTTGAGGAAGTTCCTTTCTATTCCTAGTTTACCGCAAGTTTTTAATCATGAATGGACATTGAATTCACGCTGAAAGCATTCTCTTCACCTATTAATGGGTGATCTTTCTTTTTCAGCCTATTGATGTGATAGATTACATTAATGAATTTTCAAATATTGAACCAAACTTACATAGTTGGGGTAAATCCCATTTGATTGTGGTGTATAACTATTTTTATATATTGTTCACCTTGATTTGCTAAGATTTTGTTGAGAATATTTGCCTCAGTGTTCAAGAAACAAATCAATAACAGAAAGATCATTGAAAAATCACAAAACACTTGGAGATTATACAACATACTTCTATGTTTCTGTTATTGACTTTTAGTTTAATGTCATTCTGGTTTGAGAACAGACATTTTATCATTTATATTATTTGTATTTTCTAAATTTGTTAAGGTTTGTTTTATGACCCAGAATATGGTCTATTTTGACGAATGTTCCATATGAGCTTGAGAAGAATGTATTCTGTTGTTGATGGATAAAGACGTCAATAGATATTCATTGTATCCAATTGATGGGTCGTGTTGTTGAGTTTCAGTAATCTTTAGTAATCTTTTTATCTGAGGTGTCTGTCCATTTGTGATAGATAGGTATTGTAGTCCTCAACTATAATAGTTTCTTCTTCTGTTTCTTGTAGTTCTATCCGTTTTTGCCTCGTGTATTTAGATGCTCTGTTGTTAGGCTCATACACTTTTTTTTTTTTTTTGAGTTGGAGT
>NW_007009539.1:86065-203181 GCF_000164805.1 Carlito syrichta | reverse complement strand
TAAAGATGAGGTCTCGCCAAGTTGCCCAGGCGAGTCTCGAACCCGCGGGCTCAGGCAATCAATCCACTCACCTCAGCCTCCCAAAGGCGCGGGATTCAGGCTGAGCCACCGAGCCCAGCTAGGCCCATACACTTAAGGATCATTATGTCTTCTAGGAGAATCAACTCCTTTACTATTGGGTAATTTACCTCTTTATCTTTTATAACTTTCCTTGCTCTGACATCTGTGCTGTCTGAAGTTAATATAGCTGCTCCTTCTTCCTTTTGATTAGTGGTAGCATGATATATCTTTTTCTACCGCTTTACTTTTGATGTATATATGTCCATATATTTAAAGTGGTTTTCTTTTTAGGACTTGTTTCTTGAACATTCTGACAAATGCTTTCTTTTAGTTGGTATATAGAGCACTGATGTTTAAAGTGACTATTGATACAGTTGAATTAATATTTGCCATATTTGTTACTGTTTTCTATTTATTGCCTTTGTTCTTTTTCCTATTTTTGTCCTTTACTCTTTTCCCCCCCCTTTTGTGGTTTTAATTGAGCATTTTATATTATTCTATCTTCTTTCCTTTCTTAGAAATCAGTTGCCGGGCTCGGTGGCTCAGCCTGTAATCCCACGCCTTTGGGAGGCTAAGGTGAATGGATTGCCTGAGCCCGCGGGTTCGAGACCCGCCTGGGCAGCGAGACCTCATCTCTACAATAAATCAAAAAATCAGCTGGGCATGGTAGCGCGCGCCTGTAATTCCGGCTACTCGGAAGACTGAGGCAGAAGGATCGCCGGAGCCCAGCAGGTCAAGGCTGCGGTGGGCGGGAGCGGCCACTGCCCTCCAGTCTGGGCGACAGAGTGAGACTCCAACTCAAAAAAAAAAAAAGAAATCAGTTATGCTTTTCTTTTTAACATTTTTAGTGATTTGCCCTAGAATTTGCAAGATATATTTATAAATAATCCTAAATTCGCTTACAAATGACACTACTGTTTCACAAGTAACGTGAGTACCTTAAACAAAATAATTTCTCTCTTCTGTCCCTTGTAACATTGTGTCATGTTTTTTATTATGGATAAGCACATATATATATTTATATACACACATAAGCATACACAATTTGTTATTGCTATTATTATTATTTTGATCAAACGGTTATCTGTAAGGTCAATTAAGAGTAAGAAAAATAAAAATTTTTATTTTACCTTGACTTATTCCTTTTCTATTGTTCTTTCTTGCTTTATGTATAGCTGAATCATGTAGATATGACACTCACTAAAAGAGTCTTTACCTCTGGACTGTGAACTTCACAAGTTTTTCTCAGTACCCCACCCTGCTTAGGTGAAACGGGAAGGCTAGTGTGGGTTGCAGTTGGGTATTTCTCTGCCCAGGTCAGTTAGGCTGTAATAAAACCCCAGTAGGTCTGACTCTGGTTAAATAATTTCTCTTGAGGGCAGACCTTGTAAAAAGAACTGAATGCCCTGGTGCATTTCAGTATGGTTCCTTTTGGCCTCCACTTGCTGGAAGCACGAGGAACTTTTCCAAAATATTCACTGTGAGAAACAGGTAAAGCTCCCAGAGGCAAAACTCTCAAAAGTGTGGGGGTACCCCTATGACGGGGCCCTCTGGCACTACAGTTCTGAGTTGCCCACACTGAGACTAGAGAACTGCATCAATTATAGCTTAGACTTTTTTCTGCCTCCACCACTGGTTCGCACTAAAGTTTCATTTCATGGGTTTGGCTCTGGTAAGTTGTCATTTGCTATACACATCTGTCTGTCCTTCCAGTGTAGGGGGCAGCAGTTTGCCTTGCAACCTCACTTCTTTTTTTTTCCACTTCTCTTTTAAATCCAAGAGGAGTTGTTGAGTTTTCAGTTTGCTCAGCTTTTTCCTTTTTATCAGGACAGAGTGGCAACCTTCAATCTTCCTATATGCCAGATCAGAAACCAGAAGTCACATAGACTTTTAAAATATCTTAAATTTCTCAAAGTGGAAAACAAATTACTTACACAAATATTAAGAGTACTTATACATTCTTACATTTTTCAATCTGCATATTTTGTAAATGAATACATTTAAACAAAAGGAGTTTGTTTCATTCATTTCTGTCTCTCTACAAGAGAGATATACTTAATTTAGAGTGGCACCTGCTTCTTAATGGCAAAAGAGAGCTTGATAAGAGTTCAATGAGGCAACGCAATACTGTTTTTGTTTTTGCTTATGTGTGGCTTTTAGATTTCAAAAAAATTTATTAGGAGAATAATATTAAGTAGAAAATATATAGTCAGTTCTGCTATAGTGTGATACATGCCTTTCTATAAATCATTGCATTATACAAAAATCACACAATAAAATTACCAGCACTTACAAGGAAAGTAGGATGAGGGGTACAATATAAAGCTTCAGCAGTAACACATTTTTAAAAAGATAGAAACAATAAAACGGTAGCACAGATTTACACATGTTAAATGGTACTTCATAACATTATAATAATATTACATATTAATACATAATGCTTTAATCCCTAATACTACATTAGTACTACAAGAAATATGATCTGCTACTTTGAAAAAGAGCTGAGGTTTTACACAATGCTTTTTGACACCCTTGGAAGGCCTAAAATATCATCAAAGAAGAAAAAAGACAGAAAGAAGAGACATTACAGGACTGAGAAGAGAAAAAGGACAGGCAGAGAGAATAACAGGACACAGCTTCCTATGTCTGAAGTTGCCAACACAGCCCTAACTGTGTATACACACAGAGGTCATGTGTGGTCCAGCGCAAATAGCAGCCATAGTGCACACTGAAGGCTGACAGAGTTTGGGACAGGGCTGAGAGCACAACAAAGGAGTTGCAAGGACAACCTCGGAAAAGGAGATGTCATGAGGCTTTTCTGACCCTAAACTGGGAAAACAACCTGATTATGAATGTGACTTTATTACCTGGAAAAGGCTGCATAACTGAACTGTAAGCCAAGATATGCTTACTCCTTCGGGCCTTTAATTGGGAGAACACATCCCCATTTCTTTTCTTTGCTTGATAAATCTGTGTGTTGTCCTCTGCTGTGATGATCCAATATATAAATTCCCCATCCACAGTTAAGCTAATAAGTGTTTTTCCTGCTGCTTAAAAACATAAAGAACATAAAACAATGAACAAAATACATATCTTAAATTTTCTACTCCAAACAACCTGTGAAATCTTTTTTCTACATTCTAACTGCTAAATTTTGAATCTTTCTATGATTCAATAAAAAATAATTTTCTTTCATGTCATTTGGTTAGAAGTTTGAGAGGTATTTTCTCATTTTAGCACTATGTCAAGACAGTGAAATAAATACTATTATTACGTCTTGTTTTGTAGAAGGGTAAATTGAGACTTGAAAGAGTTAAATAATCTGCTCAAAGTCACAAAGTTTAAAGAGCAGAGCCAAGACTTAAAACCCACCTATGTGACTCCATATCAAATGATACCAATTTGAGAGAGGTATTAGATGAAGGCATAGAGCTCAATGCCTTGCTCAAAACTTTTATCAATGGTTTAGAATAAATGTATAATAAACATATGTGTCAAGTTTGCAGATAATACAATGATTATCAGTGTCACTAGCAGGTTCAGTTACAGCTTGAAATTAAAAGCTATCACATTAGAACTAGGGAATAGATTGAAATTTGATAGGAACAAACATAAAATCCTAAATTCAAGTTTAAAACCACAAATGAACAAATGAAAGATATCTGGCTTAATAATAACTAATGTGAAAAAGACTATGAGTTTTCAAATGGCAAGCAACCCAAATACCTGATGCCATTTTCAACTACAATAGAAAGAAGACCTAGGTAATCAGAATTCCCCTTCACGAACCAGAACACATTGAAAGTACTGAGTGTCATTACAAGGACAACATTAAGAGGTTATTTACCAGCTAGAGTGAAATCACAGGAGGGTGACTAGGGCAGAGAAAGATATAGATGCCATATCACCTGAAGAGTAGTTATAGATACTTGAATTTTTCCTCTAAAAAAATTCGTAATGCTTAGAATGGGCTATGACAGCTATCTTTGCATAGTTGAATGACTATTATGTGGAAAGTGATTAATTTATTCTTTGTCAACTTAGAGGTCAGAACTAAGACCCATGAATGGGAAAAATGGAGAGAAGACTATGACTAAATATAAGGAAAAAATACAATTTTCAGAATTATCCAAAAAATTAATCAGACTTCCTTTTAAAGTAGCAATTTTTATAAACAGGTGTTTAAGCAAAACTATGTTTGAAGAAAGCATTTCTTGAAACATCTTGACAGCTAAATGATCTCTAAAGGATTTGTCATTTTCTAATTTTAGGATTTCAATTACAGATTTATGAGACTGACCAGCTTTATATTTATGTGACAGTGGCTCGCTAGGTAATTCTTGTGTGTTGCATATTAAAGAAAAAAATATTCTGATATTTATTAAAATAGTAAGAAATACTTTAGACTAGTGCAATATTGAAATAGGGGTGATAGAGGTAGTACAACACAACAAAAATCGTTGGAAATGTATAGACAACAAACTGAGTGAGGGAGTCAGTGGATGGACAATTACTAAGAGAAAACATCAGGACAGACGGATCCTTGTTCAACTAACCTAACAGAATTCTTGCTAAAGGCAGGCCGAGGGCCATCAGGGGTGGAGATGAAGAACTTGATCAGGTATCAAGGGTGGAAGTTTCTCTCTGAATTGACTTTATACGATTCTTGCTTAAACTGGACTCAGCAAGGATAGACACAGGAAGACCAAGGCTGAGGCCTAGTCAAGAAGAGGACTCAGAGAATCATAACTAAAGTTTGGTCAAGTAAAGAGTCTTTGTCACTGATTTAACAAAACAAACAGGCAATTTACCTAAGAGGAGAACTTCAAACCATTATCTCTACCATTAAGCTAATTGAGGGTATATAGGAATTGGTCCTAAAAGGATCTGGGTGACATGTCAACAAAACTATATGTGCAACTTTAACACGTACATACATGTGTGCACACACATACTTGTACGACTTTCTGTTCTGAAGCTTCACTATGTAATCCAGTACTAATCAATAAAACTTTCAACGATGATAGAAATGTTTTGTATTTATATTGTCCCTCCAACAGTAGCTATTAGCTATCATAGGATTTTGATTTATTAGTACCTACCTCATTGAGGTATTATGAAGATTAAATACAATCTGCATTTGGTAGCATACTTAGAATATAAAAAGCACATTAAATTGTAGCCTTATTATTAATTCATTTTTTAAAAAATAGATTTACATCTACCAAAAAGATATTTGCATGAATATATTTATTGGAGCACTATTCACAACAGCAAAAAAACATGGAACTAACCCAGATGCCTATCAGAAGTGGACTAGATAAAGAAAATGCGATACATACAAATGATGGAATACTGCACAGCCATAAAGGAGAACAAAATCATGAACTTTGCAGCCATATGGATGCAGCTGGCAACCATCATTCTAAGTGAATTGTCCAGAAACAAAAAACTGAATACCACATGTTCTCACTCATAAACGAGTGAGATATTGGGTATGCAAGCAAAAAGGTGGGAAAACATGATGCTGGGTACTGATAAAGGAGGGAGGAAGGGAGGAGGATGAGGGACACACAACCACTCATTGGGTAACATGTCCTCTACCAGGGGGAGAGAGGACTAGCTAGAAAGTCAAACCTCACCTTCACACAATTCACATATAGCAAATCCTCACATGTACCCCACGACGCTAAAATTAAAAATAAAAACCCCCACAGATTTAGAAAATTATATGAATGCTTACATATAATTTTCCTAGAAATAACTTGATTTGAATTCTACAAGAACACTTGACATGGTCCAGTGTAAATCCCACATACATACGCTTTTGAGTACATGGGTAATGCAAGCCCTTTTTGATGGAATGCGGGGGAGCTGCTGTTTTTAATGAAGAGCTGTATATACACACCAGCCTCTTACCAAACATAGCAGGCACCATGATAACTCTCCAACACTGACAACCTTCCAAGTCCACTGCCCAAATCTCTTGTGCTTTGGCAAAGTAGATTAGTGGTTTCTTCAGGTCAGAGGTATCGATAGCCATTACTCCACTTAACTCGGATTCAGTCACATTACAAGAACATTGATTCCTTCCATTTTGTTGGTTTGTGGCTGTGGGCTGCAGAATGCGGTGCAAGGTGTGATTTGTAATACTGTAGTAGAACATCTGATAGCCAAAATCGGAAACTTCTGTCCAATACAAGCGACTATAGAGGGGGGGAAAAGAAAGGTCCCTCCAACTTAATGAGTATATATCACTTTAAATATTGGTTTCCATTGTAGATTAACCATTCTTAATGATTGGGGGAACAAATGCAGCCTTGGGAGGCAGCATGTTCAAGTGTCCAATAACTTTCTTCTGAGATAGGAAGTTAGAAGAAGTCTAACTTGCAGCAGTTCCAATGATTTCTTGGTAAATGTGTTTACATCTAAAGCCTTGGGCTATAATGGCCTCAGGCATTGTATTAATGGCTATAAGTGTGGAATACATTTGCATACTTCCATCAATAGCCATCTCTGTTTCCCTCATCTCAAGTTTGTTTTCGCTTCTTGGTACCAGCTAACAATCTAGTTTCAAAATAACATATTTCCATGCTTATGACACAAACTGTAACATAGGTTTCCAGCCTGGGAAGTTGCCACTCGGGTGCTGAATGGGGATCTTAAAACTCTTCTTATGAGGATATAAGTTAAACTAAGATGGATGAGCCCGGAATAACTTTTGCTGTGCAAGACATGCTGCCCATCTGTTTCTGCTCATCTCCTGGCACTGTCTCAGTCCCTGTCTTGTCCTTACCAACTGGTATTACCACATTTGCATAGTATAAAAATCTGCTATTGTTTCCTGCTGGCAATTAGTCTAAGTTTATGATAGTCAAATTGTCATTATGGATTAACTTTGCATATTTGTGTCTGTGGGCTCACAATTTATATGCAAAATTACTTCCTATAAGATAGAAGCAACTCTAATACCTGTTTCCTCTTTATAAAATGGGTGAACCAAGAACACTTAAGCACCTTACTTTCCCAGACTGATTTCTAATATTAAGTCAAAGATATTATATTAAATATGTCCATGGCATCAAAATATGAAGAGATGCTCATACTTACATACCTTAAAAGAGGATATACAGAAAAAGAAATTATTGTTGAATTCCTGTTGCAAATCTTCAGTTTTCTGGGATATGTTGCCTTGTGTTCAAGATCAACATCAAATATTTGCATTCCATTTTGTGATACTCTGAGTGCAAAGTAGAGGTGCCTTGCAATCCAGTCAATTGTAATAACTGTGATTTCAGAAAACTTTGCATCTCGGAAAAGCTTAACAATAGGAAGAGAACACAGCCAAGTAGATAGTGGTTTTCTAAATATTTAAAGATATTTCTATAATCACCCGTATCACGTATTAAGCTTCTCCTTTGTAATCCAAAGCCTCAATACTTCTGGACTATATATCATCATAGCATGGGTCCTCCTCTCACACTGTATATTTTCTCCAGATAATTTTAACTACTGTGGCTTCAACCATAATCCATAAACCAGTGCTGCATATCCACCTCTTCAAGCAAGATCCTTCACTGAGTTATTCAAATATCAAACTGTTTACTGAGCCACTCCATATGAATAACACCAGAAAACACAATTCCTCACCCACCCCAAAATCTCTTTTCCTCTTGCATCCTATATTTTTATGGATTTTCAACATTCACCCAAGGAACCCATTCCAGCAAATGTGGAAATGTAGTTCCTCCTTCACTTCTTCCTTACATTATTACCCTCAGCAAACTAGTCCCATTTTAAATGTCCAATTTGTCATTTTCTTTCTCACCTCACTGCCCATGACCTTGCTCAGGCCATAACATTTTCTGCCTAAGTCATTATTCATAATGTTGACAGAAAGATCTTTTTTTTTAAAAAAAAAACAAACTTGGCTACCATGGAGCAGCAGAGCAGCACCACTCTCAACAAGCAAGACAGAGTAGAGACCAAGCTGCTGATAGACGGAGACACCCTGAAAACCTTTGGATGGGTGAAGCACCTTGCACCCAGCAAAGGTCTCTTTGAACACATAGAGACCAGAAAACAATGGCAGATGCAAGAATCTGGATCCCCATCCCCTGTCATTTGCCAGACTCACACAGGAAATTAAGCCTTGCTGGTGAATGAGAGTGAGTGAATATATCTAAGAAGCTTCACCCCCTTCCAGCCTTGTGTGAGTCATGCAGGAGGAGTCCTGATAAGGGCAGTGGTGGGCAGCTGAACCCCAAGAAGAAGAGGGAGAAAAAAGAAAAACCCCATATTGGGTCAGCAGCTGTGAGCACAGCTCCGGCCAGCTCCCAGGCAGGGAAAGCCAATCTGCAGAGTGAAGCTTACTGGT
Organism: Carlito syrichta; assembly: GCF_000164805.1. Classification (NCBI taxonomy): domain Eukaryota; kingdom Metazoa; phylum Chordata; class Mammalia; order Primates; family Tarsiidae; genus Carlito; species Carlito syrichta. Next base: position 194,744 of record NW_007009539.1, on the reverse strand, counting down.
GCCTGGCCCATCTTCCCAGTCAGATCAGGAAGAATCACTTCCAAGCCCTGTGTGTCTGCAGGGTAGATCCCCTCCTCCCTACCCCGTGGCTGGGAAATCATTCTTTTTTAAGAGCAGAATATGAACTCGAACAGGGAGGGAGCAACACGAAAGACACCTGAACAGCTTTCTCAGTGGGAAGGTTCTAGGCCACAACCTGCAGACAGCAGATGGGGAGCCCAACCCCCATCCACTCTCTGTGGCGTGCTAGCAGCAGGAGTTGCTAGAGTTGAGAAACCCTGCCACAGGGTGGAGCAAGGAGCAGAAGTGAATGCCCCCTCTCTCTCACTGAGTGACCAACACTGAACCACAGAAAGGGCCCTAGAACAGAGGGTCAGTGACTAGTTTCAGAGCAACATAACCAGAAGGAATTATGGACAGGGAAGAAAGACCTGTCACAAATGAGGAAAAATAGATGAAAAAATATAGGCAACCCTCTAAGTACTCACAAGACAGCACCCCAAAAAACAACTATCAGAGCACAAACAATGGAAACTCCTCAAATGTCCTGCCCCAGATGACAGTCACAGAAATCAGAGACTGGATAGCTAAAATGAACAGAGAGAACCAGGAGAAACTAAAAGCAAAACTTACCAAAGTCATACAGAAAGTAAAAGCAGAGTTGACCAATTTCAGAAAAGCCTGTTCTGAAATAATGGAAATGAAATACTCTATCCTGGAAATCAAAAACAAAGTAAGAAGCATAGGGAGCAGGATCAACCAAGCATGGGAAAGAACCTCAGAGCTTAAAGACCAAAATATGGAAATAAGCCAGTCTGTCAAAAACATGGGGGAAAAAAAATCCCAAAAAGTAGTAAAGCCTCTGAGAGATGTGGGACCATGTCAAGAAGCCAAATCTATGCCTGACTGGTATCCCTGAAGCAGAAAGGGAAACTGGGAACACCACTGAACAAACATTCCATGAGATCATCTAAGAAAATGTCCCACATCTCACTAGAGAGGCAGCCATTCAAGCACAAGAGATTCAGAGACACCCCCCCACACACACAAGATATTACATGAGAAGACCAAAACCAAGACACATAGTAATCTGCTTCCAAAGTAAGTAAGCGTGAAAGAAAAAATCCTAAGAACAGTAAGAGAGAAATGTCAAACTAACTACCAAGGATTACCCATCAGAATCACTCCAGACTTATCTGCAGAAACATCGTAATACCGAAGGAATTAGAGTTCAATCTTTAACGTTCTTAAAGATAAGCAATTCCAATCAAGAATTTCCTACTGCCAAGCTAAACTTCATCAGTAATAGAGAAATTCATTACTTCTCAGACATCCAATCCCTAAGAGATTATGCCACCTCCAGTCCTTCAGGAGGTGCTTAAAAAGGTATTGAACATAAAAAAAAAGAACAGGGTCATATCCATTGCAAAACTACTGGCAAACATGGAGTTAACAGAGCATACGGAGCACTCACAAAAATGAAAATACATATATAAATACAAAAGTAAAAAGAAAACAAAGCAATCCCTAAAGAGCCCTATGACAGGGATAAAAACTCACATTTTAATAATCAGTTTGAACATGGATGGACTATGTGTGCCCCTGAAGAGATACAGAGTGGCAAACTGGAAAAGAAGCATGATCTAATAGTCTGCTGCCTCCAGTAAACTCATTTTACTGCAAAGGACACCCGTAGGCTCAAAGTTGAGCGTTGGAAAGTGGGAAAGTGATCTATCAGGCAAATGGAAAACAGAAGAAAGCAGGATTTTGATTAGACAATGCAAACTTCAAACCATCAAAAGTTAAAAAGAACACAGAAGGATACTACATAATGATAAAAGGCTCAATCCACCAGCAAGAAATGTCCATCTTAAACATATATGTACCCAACACAGGAACATAAGGTTTTATAAAACAACTACTAAGTAAGCAAAAAGAGGACATTGACTCTCACACAATCATAGTTAGAGACTCAAATACCCCATTAACAGCTAAATTGATAAATCATCAAGGCAAAAAAACCAACAAGGAGATCTGGCACCTTAAACTGACAATCAATCAAGTGGATTTAACAGGCATCTACAGAACACTCTACCCAACATCTACACAATGTACATGGAAATACTCTATGTACGTGGAAATATTCCAAGATTGATCACATTCTCAGACATAAATCAAGAGTGAACAAATTCCAAAGATCAAAATAATACTATGCATCTTCTCAGATCACAGTGGAATAAGAATAAATATTGCTACCAACAAGCTCCTCCAAAGCACACAAAGACATGGACAGTAAACAACATGCTGCTGATTGACTTCTGGGTCAACAAAGAAATAAAACGATTCTTGGAAACAAGTGAAAACAAAGACATCTTATCAGAATCTCTGGAATGCCACAAAAGCAGTGTTAAGAGGAAAAATCATAGCATTGCACGCACACACATCAAGAAAACAGAAAGATCGCATGTAAACAGCCTGACATCACACCTAAGGGAGCAGGAAAGGCAGGATCATCTAAATCCTAACTTCAGCAGAAGAATTCAGATCACCAAGATAAAAATCACAATTACAGGATATAGAAGACAAAAATATCACAGAAGGGATCAATAAGACAAAAAGCTGGCTATTTGAAATGATAAATAAGATTGACAGACCCCAGGGAAGCTTAGCTAAAAAAAGAGAGGGAAATTACAATTAAACACAACTAGAAACACAAAAGACAAAGTCACAACTGACCCTGAAGAAATTCAGAAGATTATCAGAGATTACTATGAACACCTATATGCAAATAAACTAGAAAACCTAAAGGAAATGGAGGACGCTCTGATACCACACAACTTCCCAAGGTTGAAACAAGAAGAAATTGAAACTCTAAACAGACCAGTAACAATCCAGAAAATCAACTCAGTCATAAGAAATCTTCCCACCAAAAAACAGCCCCAGATCAAAATGGCTTTCCTGCTGAATTCTACAAAACATACAAGAAGACGCTGATACCAATCTTATCAAAAGTATTCCAGGCAATTGAGAATGATGAAGTTTGTCCCAACTCATTTTATGCTGAGTTTGATACCCAAACTCAGCAAAGACTCAACAAGGAAAGAGAATTACAGGCCAATATCCTGGATGAACATAGTCACAAAAATTCTCAACGAAATTCTAGCAAATAGGATCCAACAACACATCTCAAGGATCACCCACCATGACTAGGTGGGCTTTATTCCTGGGATGCATGGCTGGTTCAACATTCATAAGGCCATAAAAATAATTCAGCACATTAACAGATGTAAAACCAAGAACCACATGATTATATTATCAGATGCAGAAAAAGCATTTCACAAAATCCAGCATCCCTTCTTGATTAAAAAAACTCTTAAGCACCTAGGCATAGAAGGAAGATTCCTTAAAACAGCAAGAGCCATCTATGATAAACCCACAGCCAACATTTTGTTCAATGGGCAGAAGCTGGAAGCATTTCCCATAAGAATGGAACAAGACAAGGAAGCCCACCCTCACCCTTCCTGTTCAACATAGTACTGGAAGTCCTAACGAGAGCAATCAGGCAAGAGAAAGAAATCGGGAGTATCCGAATAGGAAAAGAGTAAGTTAAGCTATCCTTCTTTGTGAATGATATGATTCTATACTTCGAAAACCCCAGGGAATGTGTCAAAAGCCTTCTCGAACAGATAAATAACTTTGGTAAGGTCTCAAGTTATAAAATCAGTGTATAAAAGGTAGTCATATTTCTACACACCAGCAACAAGCAGGTAGAGAACCAAATAAAAAGCACAATCCCATTTGCAACAGCCACACCACACACAGACACACACACACACACACACACATACACACACAAACTGAAATACCTTGGCATTTACCTAATCAGAGAAGTGAAAGACTTTTACAACAAGAACTACAAAATGCTGTTTGAATAAATCAAGGATGACAGAATCCATGTTCGTGTATTGGAAGAATCAATATTGTCAATATGTCCATTCTACCAAAGGCAATCTACAGATTCAATTCAATTCCCATCAAATTACCTTCATCAGTTTTTTCAGAACTGGAAATGACAATACAGAAATTTATATGGGAAGATTAAAGTAAGATCCCCATCTAGCACCATACACAAAAAACAGTTCTAAATGGATCAAAGACCTAAATGTAAAACCTCAAACTATAGGAATCTTAGAAAATGCAGGATACTCCTTTATGGAAATGGGAACTAGCAATCAATTCCTGATCAAAACCCCAAGTTCCCATGTCATAAGAGATAAGATAGACAAGTGGGGCCTCATCAAACCGACAAACTTCTGCAAAGCCAAAGAAATCATCAAGAGAGCAGGGAGATAGCCCACAGACTGGGAAAAAAATATTTGCTGAGCTGGGCTCGGTGGCTCAGCCTGTAATCCCGTGCCTTTGGGAGGCTGAGGTGAGTGGATTGCCTGAGCACGTGAGTTCGAGACCCCCTGGGCAGCAAGACCTCATCTCTACAATAAATCAAAAAATCAGCCGGGCGTGGTAGCGCGCGCCTGTAATTCCGGCTACTTGGAAGGCTGAAGCGGAAGGATCGCCGGAGCCCAGCAGGTCGAGGTTGCGGTGGCTGGGAGCAGCCACTGCACTCCAATCTGGGTGAAAGTGAGACTCCAACTCAAAAAAAAAAAAAATTTGCCAACTGTATGTCTGACAAAGGCCTAACATCTAGGATCTACAAGTAACTCAAGCGTGCCAAAAAGAAAAAAAACAAACAGCCCCATTACAAAGTGGCAAAAGATATGAATAGACAGTTCTCAAAAGAAAATATATGAGCAGCTAACAGATACATGAAAAAATGCTCAGCCTCACTAATCATCAAAGAAATGCAAATTAAAACCACACTGAGATACCACTTAACTCCAGTCAAGATGGCCATCATCAATAACTCAAAAAACAACAGATGCTGGAGAGGATGCAGCGAAAAGAGAACCCTTCTACACTGTTTGTTGATGGGAGTGTAAACTAGTATAGCCTCTGTGGAAAACAGTGTGGCAATTCCTAAAAGATCTAAAAATCAACCTTCCATACGACCCACAATCCCCCTACTGGGAATATTCCCGGAAAAACTCAAATCACTCTATAAAACAGATACCTGCACATGTATGTTTATCGCAGCATTGTTCACAGTAGCAAGAGCCTGGAACTAGCCGTGCTGCCCATCAAAAGAGGACTGGATTTTTAAAATGTGTTACATATACACAATGGAATATTATGCAGTCATAAAGAAGTACAAAATCATGAACTTCATGGCAAGCTAGATGGAGTTAGAAACTATAACACTGAGTGGTCTTTCACAGAATAAAAGAACTGAGTATCACATGTTCTCACGCATAAGCAGACCTTAAACAATTATTATAATACTATAAGAAAAGAATTGACAGTAGTGGAAAACTGCCGGGAGCAGGGTGGGGAAGTGGGATTAGCAGTAGTGGGAATCTGCCAGTAGAAAAGGGGGCATACCTCATCAACAAGGATACCTACATAATGGACATTTGTATACTTAACCCTAAATTGTACCCCACATCTTTAAAATTAAAAATTAAAAGTTAAAAATATTAATATGGAAACAGAAAAAGAGCATGACTAGACAAAACAATCCTCAGCAAAAGCGGGAGGTATCACATTTCCAGACTTTAAACTTTATTACAAAGCTATAGTAACTAAAACAGTCTGGTATTGGTACAGAATAGACACATAGACCAAGGGAACAGGACAGAGATTCCAGAAGCAAAATCATGGTTTCTCAACCAATTCATCTTCAACAAAGACACCAATAACAATCACTGGTGGAAAGAGACCATATTTAGCAAACGGTGCTGGAAAAACTGGCTGACCACATGCAGAAGAACAAAATTGGACCCCTACCTATCATTATATGCAAAAACCAACTTAAAATGGATCAAAGACCTAAACATAAAATCTAGAAGAAAACATAGGAAACACCCTTATGCACATCCGAATAGGCAACCAATTCTTGAGCAGGTCCCCAAAAGTGAATGCTATAAAAGCTAAGATAGACAATGGGGACTCATCAAACAGGAAAGCTTTTGCACAGCAAAATAAATCAATAAAAGAGTAAAGAGACAACCTATAGAATGGGAAAAAATATTTGCAAATTATTTATCTGACAAAGTACTAACATCCAGGATCTACAAGGAACTCAAGCAAAGTGAAAGGAAGAAAACAAACTCCATCAAAAAGTAGGTAAAGGACATGAACAGACCCTTCTCAAAAGACAACAGAGGAACAGACAACACACACATGAAAGAATGCTCAGCCTCACTAATCATCAGAGACATGCAAATCAAAACCGCAATGAGATACCACGTAACTTCAGTAAGGATGGCTATCATTAATAAGTCAAAAAACAACAAATGCTGACATGGGTGCAGAGAAAAGGGAACATTTCTACACTGTTGGTGGGAGTGCAAGCTAGCTCACCTCTGTGGAAAGCAGTGTGGTGATTCGTAAAAGACTTAAAAATTGATCTTCCATATGAGGTCTGACAATTAAATTTGTGAACTTGCCACCATGCACTTACGTTGGCAGCACTGTACAAACAACTCCATAAGGTTTCATAACCTTAGAATATCAGTATGTCACAGTTGTGTTTGTGTTGACACGTGATGGTATCTTGCTGAGTGGCATTCATTATTGCTGTTGCATGTTTTTGTGTGCCTTCACAAAATGTCAGAACTTGAATTAGATTAATGAACAAACATTAAATTTCTTGTTAAACTTGGCAAGAATAGAAATGAAATCAGGGACATGCTAGTCCAAGTGGATTAAATGTTCTTCTGAGGGTAGAGAAAGTGTCACTGATGAAGAGAGGTTAGGATTGTCAGTAACAGGCAGAACTGATTAAAACATTGTAAAAATTCATCAAATTGTACATCAAAATCATCAGCTGACTGAGAAGCATAGCAGATCAAATAAGCATCAATAGAGAAACAGTTAAGGAAATCTTAATAGCAAAAATATGGAACCAACCGTACTGCCCATTGAAAGTGGACTGGATAAAGAAAATGTGGTACATATGCATGATGAAGTATTATGCAGCCATAAAGAAGAACAAAATCATGGACTTTGCAGCAAATTGGATGCAATTGGACACCATAATACTAAGTGAACTATCACAGAAACAAAGATCTGAATACTACGCGTTCTCACTCATAAGTGGTCCTTGAACATTAGTCACATTAGCACAAGGGAGGGATTGGCGATAAGGATTAACTATGTAAGTAGGCTGCATGCAGGTGAAGTTTGGGCTTTCAACTGGTCCTCACGCCCCCTAGTAATGAATCTATTACCCTTTGTGTTGTCATGTGTTCCTCACCCCATATTCCTATAATAAAATAAAATTAAAAAAAATAAAAATAAAAAGCAACCACATATTCTTAACAAAATAAAATAAAAATTTTTTAAAAACACCTGACCATGCTAACGATCTGCTACATTTTCTTAGTGGCTCGTTGTTGGCTTCCAGATTGCCGCCTGACTCCTTAGCACATTCAAGGAGGTTCATTTGCTCAGGCTCAAGTCCACCTCTCCATCTTCCCTTCCTGCCTTTCACTCCACCTCACCCCCACCTGCATCCTAAACACACCATGGCTTCTTGTTTTCCTGTCTGCACTTGCTGCTCCTTCTGTCTTTTCCTACCTTTACCTGGCTCGTCTTCTTTGTTTCCAAGACATTTTTCCACTCTGTCATCACCACCCCATCCTAGACTGGGTTCCTTCTCTGTGATTCCACCACACCCTGCTCTCAGCGTAGTGGTTATCCTGTCTGTCTTCCCTATTAGTTAATATTCAGTGAATGCCTACCACATGCCAGTTATTGTGCTAAGTGCTTTACACAGAGTGTCTCTTATAATCTTCATGGGAACCCTATGAGGAGGTACTACTTAACCGTAGCAGTTAAATAACTTGCCAATCATCACAAATCTAATAGGTGGTGGAAGCAGAATTAAATTCTAGATTAGTCAGATTCCAAAATGCACCTTCTTAGTCCCAGTGCCATACTGTCTTCTTAGTGTTAGACAAAAACTAGACTGGGTTTGTTAGGAGCAAAGCTTATAAATTTGTACCTCTGTATCCCAGGAACTAGCACAGTGCCTTAAGACTAACAACTATGTACTAAATTAATCCTGAGTGAGATTTGCCCAGTATCTATTCTGTATTAATTTGTGGCTAAATGATTATACAGCAACTGTTCCTTTCAATCATTCTAACCTTCAACCATTGGCCAGTCATTTTAATAATAGGGTAGAGTAATACGTTAATGCTCCATTGCTTTTATTTCAAAAGAATTACATAATGAAATACCTCAGAGCTGGAACGATTGTGCAAGTTCAGAAGAAAGAGGGAGCCTCCTTCACTGTAATACCCCATCTCATTATCAGCTGTGTAACCCATGGCACTGATATCTCCTTCTGCTGAAAATGTCCACACAACTTCATTTTGATCCATATCTAAAAAAACTATCTTGTTGCCAAGAAGAATCATGAGGTAAGGAAATGGGTTGATTTCTGAAAACAAAAAACAAGTAGATTATATCTATAGAAAATTAATATTAGCGAAGTCTCTTGATTCAATGTCAGGCAGTTTTGAAATTCTTGGGCCACCTTTGGGTTCAACTAACACAACTGTCTCAATGAAGACTCCAGGTTCTCTCATGCTAGGTTTGTTTAAACATATTTTGGTGATGATAAAAACCTGATTAAATTTATTTGACCTTAACTTCAGCACCGAGAGTGTTCATATCTCAAAAGATACCAGTGAGCAAAAACTATTTTTAATTACTATTTGCACAGATTTTAGATAACAATTACCTGATGTTGTAGACTTCACTATGTCAGAAAATGGTCCTGGCCCTTTAAATGTAAAGGCCCGAATCTAAAAAAAAGAAAAGGAAACAAAAAAGTGCATTCAACAGTGTTCTCAGGGGCAATAGTTAAATTCTGAGACTGGTAAGTTATTGAATGTTTTATTTCACACTGCTGATACACATTATTAATACTTTTGAATAGTTATTTACATCAACATATAGCAATAAATCACTAAGAAGAAAAATATTGACCTGTACTCATGTTGTTGGTTTTCTTGTCTAGAAAAGTACAAAAAAATGGCAAAGATCTCTCTTGCAAATAATAATAATAATAAATTTCTAAAAAAGATCTGGGGGCTTAATGTAAAGCTATATTTTTTAAAAAGAAGATTTATTTTAATGATAATTAAACCTTACATTTGAAAATGACTGTGCATATCAAGTCACTTTCACATACATTATCTCTTTTGATCCTCACAACTGCGAAGAGCAGAAAGTACACCAGAATCACACTAAGGTAAGTAACTCATCCATAATGACACAAGTAGAAACTGGCATAAAAACCAAGTCATCTGAAGTCTAATGTTTCTTCCCACTGTGCTATGCCGTATGTTAACAGCAAAGGTCTTTAAAATTTTTTTAATCAAGATTTTTATTGTGTAAGAAATTATTTTCATTTCCAAACCTTGCATGTGTTCAGTAGCCTATAAAGAAAATTATCATAATTATGGTCTCAAAATGCAGAGCCTCAAGTGCTCTCTCAATCAATAAAACATTGGATAATTGAATACATTTTATTATATTCTATATATTACTATCTGTGTTTGATTTATAATGATTTATATATATATCTTAAACAATCTTCACACTGTTTTAAATGAAACTCATATATACTCATGCATATCACTTTGCACAATTCTATGGTGACTAAAATTCAAAATTATATGTATATAAACAGATACACTTATCCAGAATATTTACTTAGCTGAAGCACTCATAAGTTGTGGTGCAACTTTAAAAAAAGAAATAAAAGAAAAAGAATAACTTTGACTCTGTAAATTACCCTGAATGTAGGAAAATTGTTAAAATGTCCTCTACTCAGGTTATCCCCTCTCCCTTCTGTACTTCTACAGCCCACTTGAACCTTTGTTCACATTGTGCCTCAAATTATTAACGGGGGCAGAATTATTGACCTAGACCTTTAATCAATCTTCATTTCCACTATTAAGACTCCCATATCTTGGTTTTCTCTCATACCTGGAAGGCAATAAAGCACCCGGGACTCATGCCCTCAAGTTGAAATGACATCACTGAGGGAGTGACATTGACAGCAATCCAGTCTTTGAATGTTTTGTTTGTATCACTTTGGTTGGACATTTGATAGAGAATTTCAAATCTTGTTAACACACCATTTTCATGCTTAGGTTTATTCCACCTAAATTCTACCACAACTTCATTCTTGTTATAGTATTTTCCACTTGGTAATATAAATGTCCTGGGGTTCTCTGGTGCTGATGGAACTGAAAAGCAGGATCACAAATAAAGCAGAAAAAAATATAAAGCTGGCTTTTACCACTCACTTTTGGGGTGTGAAACAATGTAAAAATAAGTATTTCTCATTCTAGGCAGTTGGCATATATGGATATAATTTTTAAAGACCCTCTGTAAAGAATATGCCGTAGATTTCTTTAGGAACTTATTCTTATGTTTCAGCAAATCCTACTGACAAGTAAGACTTCCTGTGTCCAATCCAAATCCTTCCCATGACCATTAAACACATCTTTCTTGTCTGTGCCCTGTGTAGATGAGAGGTACCTGGTTCTCCTTATAAAGCGCAATCTTTGCTCTCATCCTGACAGAATAATTTCACTGAAGGTGGGAATGTCAGGCATCAGGTGGAACAGCAGTAACTTCAACTAGCCTTCCACCAGTGCAGGGTGCAAAATAGGTAAGCATCTATCAGGGATCCAAACCTTCTTATCCTGAACCCACTAGGAGGTTGAAAGTTTTGGAGAAGGCTTATAGCACTCAAAGAGTGTGGTTTGGATGTACACACTTATTCTAGAACCAAACCAAGCAATTTAATCTGTGTCAGTCTTTTATCTATCTATCTATCTATCTATCTATCTATCTATCTATCTATCTATCTATCTATCTATCTATCTATTTCTTGAGTCGGAATCTCACTCTGTTGCCCAGGCTGGAGTGCACTGGCACACTCACAGTCACCGCAGCCCCAAACTGTTGGGCTCCAGCGAGCCTTCTGCCTCAGCCTTCCAAGTAGCTGGAACTACAGGAGGTAGCTACCGTACCTGGCTTATTTTTTTCATTTCTTTTTAGAGATAAGATCTCACCAAGTTTCCCAGGTTGGTCTCGAACCCCTGAGCTCAGGCAATCCTCTCAGCTCGCCTCAGCCTCCCAAAGTGCTGGGATTACAGGCTTGAGCTACCTCGTCTGACCTACAATCTGTGTCAGTCTTTTAATCAAGAAAAGTTCTTCTGTCTGATCTCCAAGTTATTCTGCCCTAGATGTCCCTCTTCTGTCTTGGGAATCCTCCACAAGGTGTCCACCCCTTTCCGATTTCAGTCACATTGCTTCTTGGTGTTCATCATCCACATCATCATTTAATCTCCAGGTCTTTTTGCATTGTGCTTCACACCAGGGACATCTTTTCTTGCTCCAGCTCTCAGGGCTCTGCTGCAGCTTCCACTCCCCAGAGGCCTTCCCTGGCCATACCAGTCCATGTGTGTCCCCCTGTCCTGAGAAGACCTGAGGTAGCTTGGCATAGGTGGAGGCGTCACAGACTTGCCTATCCACTGTGTGACATGGCTATTCAGTTACCCTTCTCTTGTTTCTGTTATTGTTCACTGTTTATGTGTTTATCTCCCTACTGCTTTATGAGTGCCATCAGAGAAAGCATCTTTTCTTATTCCAGTATAGGACTAGCACACAGTAGGTGCTTAATAAATACTGGTCAATCTAAGTGATTTCCTGACTGTATTGTAAATTTCCCGAAGGCAAAGGCCAAATCTTATCATTCTTCCTTATTACCCCCAACAACCCACAGAGTGCTATTGACCCTTGCTCCCCGTGAATTCCCTGATGGATGCGGTAGGAGTCCATTTCCACAAGCTGATTCAACCAAAGTGGATATCCTGAGACAATCCCAAACAGAGCATACCTGGATCCAAATGCTAACTGCTCCAGAAACTGCCAAGCTCTAACTACGTTCTTGTTGTGAGACTTGTGAATGAATATTGTTGAAAGAATCTTAATAGCAAAAAATGTAGTGGTGAATGCATATCTACATGTATTGAGCTCTTACTGCCCACCATGTCCTGTGCTAGGAAGTTTATATAAATTAAATCAATACGATACTATCATTTTCCAACATTTGCCATGACAACTGAATGGAGATTTGATAAAACTATAGTGAAAAGTCTGGATTAAGTCCCAGCTCTGTCACTTAGTAGTTATTTTATTTGGGCAGCTACCAGGCTTTCATTTCCTCCTTTGCATGATCAGGTTCCTCAGAGTTGTGTGAAGATCAAATGAAATAATGTTTCTAACACATGATAGGTATGTAATAAATATTTAGTAAAAATACAAACAAATGTTCTTTGTATACCTTAAACTGATATACACGTGTAATAATATGACTAGTATCCTTTTAAAAACATATTTCTCCCAAAACAGTCATTTTAGACATCAGTTATTCACTCACAGACGATTCTGAGTTACCATCTATGAGAACAGGCTGCCTTCCAAAAAAACTGTCTCCGCTTTTAAGTGCCCACTTTCCTTATGAAAGATTTTACAAATTATCTAAAACATGTCTGCATCTTACACAGCACTACAATCAAATGAAACCGTTGTTAAGACATCTTTGAAATATTTGCTTGGAATAAAATTATTCAGATTTATGTTAGTGGTGCTATTCTAATTTCCAAATAGTCATTGAAAGGGTATTGAATCTAAACATACCTACAAAACTGAAAATTACTTTAAAATATTATTAACCATCCATGCCAGATCATGGAAAGTGAGATTCTGGCCCCCTGCCCCCCTTTTTTTAAAGAGAGATTTTGATCCCTGTACCTGTTTCAGGTGCTCGAAGTGATAGAGATGTTTTGGGGCCTTTTCCCCAGTAGGTATAAGGAGTGACAGAAAAATTAAACAAGGTATAGGCCTCCAGCCCTTCCACAGTAAATATGGGTAAAGACTGTTGTTCACTAGTCAAGAACTAAAATATAAACACAAAACATTATTTTCTTAGGAGGAGAATTATAAAATCTCTCATTCCTAATTAAATAAAATTCTCATGTACAATCAAAATGTGCAATTTTTGAAATGCTACTTTTGGCAAGTTTCATGTTTCACCACAGAAACTAGTTAAAGTGTGTCCAGCACAGTAGTTAACACCACACAGTCATAGACTGGCTGTTAATGAGTGTTCTTGGGAATAACCTTAACAAGCAAATGCTATGGGAATGACAAAGAAGATGGGCTTGGCTTAGTGAAGACATTACAAATCAGTGTGGGCAGGGGCAATACAGATGGCACACTCTGTTTAAGAAATGAAAGTTACTACAACCAACATCATACCTTGGAATGAGCACTAAATTCCACACTGTAGAAAACTACACCCCAGTCTACTGCAGGGGGAGCATTCCACAGGATTTGGAAACTTGAAGCATTTCCTTTGATCCTAAATGAAGACTCCTGAACAGAATTTGGAATAACTGTAGGGGTGAAGGAAAAGTTTCCTATGGAATGAAAGAAAGAAAGAAATAGAAGGAGAAAGGATTTGGGATGAGTGACCAATGTAGAAATCATGGAAAATCAATAGAAATTCCTAATAATTAGAACTAAAAAAATGTTATTCTCCTTTAATATATCCTGAAACTCCTTCTCTGACTTTTTCAGTCTATAAGTTCAGTAAAACTAAGCAGACAGCAAGAAAATCAAACTATTATACTAACTCCTTGTTTCACTTGAAACTTAATTCTTAAGAAAAAAAATTGAATCAAAATATTATTTAACTGAAGTTTGGGAGACAGGGTCAGACAGGAATGAAACATTGTACCTGGAAGAGGCTTGAGGGATGTCTGAATAATTGTGAACTGGTTAAATTTGGCTGGTTCCAAAACAGAGACACTGGTCCTCTGACCTATTTCCTGAGTTGTGATAATTCTAAAGCCATTGATCCAGAATAGTCGACCACTATAGTACATCAGTGCATTCTGGGAAATTTCAGAAGTACTCCAGGCTGCAAATTCTGTGATGGTGGTATCCCCAAAACTGCTAAAACATAACACCAATTAGTGTGTGTATCTGGAGTGATGGGAGTGTTGGTCCATGAAAGTACTCAAGAGAAAATGTGTGAGTATGTATATGTTTTTATGTAGACGAAAATAAGAAAACACTTTATAACCACACTTGTCATTAATTTTAGTTTCATGTTAAGTTGATTTTTTAAACATTTTTCGGAAAGTAGTGGATCCAAAATAAAATTTCTAGGCGCTTTTCTTATTAGTGTGATTTTGCAATAGTAAGAGTATATACATAGGTTGCAGCTTTTAAAAAAATACTTTTGATTTTGTTACTACTCTACATCAAAGGTACAATCTGATTACTTAATTAGTACAGAGATCACATCTTTGGATTATTCCATGAGCTCCTACAACACTCATATTAGCATAAGAAAACCATGAGGTAAGGTGTTTTCAGAACTTGGAAATAAGGTTTTCATTCAGAAACAAAACCAGTGAAAACCAATGTGTAAAGTATACATTTGCCATTTGTATACAAGGTTTAAAGTAAGCCTATGGATGTACAGCAGAAGGGCTATGAGATCAACCAAGGACAGTACAGTAAATCATTCTGGAGATGGCAAGAGTTAAGATTCAGGTATAATTTAGAAAATAAAGAAAGCCTATTATATAAAGGAATTTGAAAAAAGGAGGCACACTTAAAAAGCAAGAATATGTGGGCATTTGTCCAGAATAGACAGAGACGATAGTTCCTGAATATGGAGGCCATGAGGATTGCAGTCCATAGCGACACAGAATAACTCTATTATGAGCAGAGTTCATCACTGCTCTGACACTAGCCTGGTTGGGTATCTTTCCAGTCTATCCAATAATCTTCACTCAGCTTCCTCACTCTTCAAGCAACCAGCTCATACCTAACCCATTTCACATGATGCCAAGAGGTCATGGTCTATATGTCCACATCATTAATCTCATTCCTGAATAAAACTATGCCCCACTGTAAATTAATGAATTTGTGGTGTAGGAGATTCTTCAGAAACAGAACTACATGGAGGCCCAGCTCAGCCAATTATTAAATGTTTGGCCTTAGGCAAATAATTTAAACTCATCCATCTATAAAATGTGGATATAACAATTCTGCATCTGAGTGAAGCTGATCTTATTTCATTAGGGCTTTCTCAAGAAATAAAAAGATGGATTTAAAAAATGAATTCTATGACCCCTCCATTCCATCATGACAAGGCAGTCATAACGAGATGAACAGGGAGCATCAGTACTGAAGCCATAGTCTGTTGAAGTTTTCTCCTCGTTAAGCCATGCCTCCCTCCTCCTCATGGTTGATCATTTCACTTACTTGTCATTCATTACTCTAGCCTGCTTGGTCCTTCACTTTATACTACTCACAACTGCATCTCAGCAATGTTTTTCAATAACAAGAGCTTGACCAAAATGTTCCTTTTCAGACTAGAGAATTCAATAAACAGATTATTTATTGTTTAAATTGCTTTTCCAGTTTTATTTCTCAATCAAAAAATTTACCATGATTTTTACTTTTAAAGTCTGCTTGGTTGTTTCAAAAATTTTTCTAGTTGTCCAGTACTCAATAAAAACAATGTCAGTGAATCTCCACTTTCTGGAGTGTTGGTTTGATTTTTTAATGGCTTCTGTAAATCATTTTTAAGTGTTCACATTTCTCTCTTCAGAAAAGTATAACGTGTGGCAAAAATAAAAATAACAGTTGTGTTTTAAGAATTTTACAATACCTCCATGAGAAAATGGAAACTACCTTAGAGGACCATAGCTAAGAACTGTGAGTCTTACAAAAAAGAAGAACATTCACCAATGTTATTCTCATAGTCCTTTTTCTAGTAAAATACTATTTATCCATATCTACTCAATTGTGAGGACAGCATCTGGTTTCCCTTTGGTCCTGTCAAAATTTTACACTGTGTTGTTTCTAATTCTCATTAGAACTTTCAAGCAGTGACCTTTTGAGATATAAAAAACACATTAAAGATGAAAAGAAGCTCGCCAAGCAGGATGTACTTAGCCTGAGAAGGCTGGTCCTCTGGAATACCCACAGAGCTGCTGTAGCCTGTGAACATGAATGTGTTCAAACAGCCTTGTTCACAGAGTTGCTTGTATGTTTCAGCACTTCTAAACCTGTCCCCACGATAGAAACCTTCCCTTGGAGGTGATATCCCTTATTTGCTACTGGTATGGATTACTCCTTGTTTTCAGCTGAACACTCCTCTCTCCTATAAAAGTTTCCTGTATGTCGGAGTTGATCTAAAAATTATTAACCTCTGCACAACTTCAACACAATCTCCTCACTTTCAGGAAGTCAGTATTCCCAATTCTTAAGTTCTCAACAACAGGTAAGGCTTGGCAGGGAAAATTCAACCAAAAAGTTATAAAAATGTGTTTGTTTTATAAATTCTTCCATGGAACATGAGAAGTGTGTACAGAGATCAGCTGAGGTTACTTTACTAAAAACTGATTCATTCGTTTGTTCATTCATGCAACAAATGTAATGTTTCTAGCTCTGTGTTAGTCACTAGAAATATAATGATAAATAAGACAAATGTAATCCCTGCTCCCATAGATGAAGAGGCAGGTAATGAGCAAATTACATGTTGAATGACACTGTAAAAGGAAAAGTATATGGTGGGTTCCTTAAAAACAAGATTTAACCAGGTCTGGACAGTCAGAGAAAGCCTCCCTTGGGGAGCAGTGTTTGAGCTAAGACACTCAGACTGAACATGAACTGGGTTGGGAACATTTCAGACTGAGGGAACCCCAGGGGTATAGACTCCTTTGAAGCATTATACTCAGTCTTGACATAACTAAATATACTTGAACTTTAATGGCAGGTACACCCATTTCAACCTTCAAGTCAGATACGTTGTTATACTGGTTACAGACTTATTCTTCTACAAACTAAGGGGAATAGTGTACATAGGAAAGAGTAGAGCAGTTTGAAGTGCAGTTCAATTACTGTTCTCAAGTTCAGAATATGAGTGCCAGCAAACAGCTAATCTTATCTTTACATGCTAAAATTGTACTGTTCAATATGGCAGCACTAGCCATATGTGACTACTGAGTCCTTAAAATGTACCTAGTACAATTGATGAACAAAATTAGTAGTGTTATGTAATTGTAATTAATTTATGTTTCTTTTTTTTTTTGAGTTGGAGTCTCACCGTCACCCAGACTGGAGTGCAGTGGCCGCTCCCAGCCACCGCAACCTTGACTTGCTGGGCTCCAGCGATCCTTCCACCTCAGCCTTCCGAGTAGCCGGAATTACAGGCATGCGCTACCACGCCCGGCTGATTTTTTGATTTATTGTAGAGATGAGGTCTCGCTGCCCAGGCGGGTCTCAAACCCGCAGGCTCAGGCAATCCACTCACCTCAATTTATGTTAAATTTAAAAACTAACATTTGAGTCGTATATTATGGATCCTTCATGATTTATTAGAAAGTTTTTAAGTATTTTGGAACAACTTGGGTATGTAAATCACCTATTTCACCAGTAAATTTTATGAAATCTAAACACAGATCAATATTTCCTATGAAAATTTAGTGTACAAATTAAGATAGGCTGTGAATGTAAAATAAATGATGGACATCCAATAATTAATATGAAAAAAATGTAAGATAATTTTTATTCAGATTACATGTTGAAGTGATAACTTTTATATATTGCTAAATATACTATTAAAATCATTTGCCTTTCTTTTTAACTTTTGTTAAATGACACAAGTAGGAAATTTACAATTATATATGTGACTCACATATATAAAAAATTTCTGCTTGTAAGATGGCTTTGGAATCTCTCTCTTTATGTACAGCTTATTTTTTTTCTGATGGGATTAAAAGGCAAGATTTACTTGGAGTGCAAAAGTGCCTACCGTTTGCATAATCTCACCAACAGCTGCTACACTCTATTGTCCATGCATACAAGGAAACATGGCTAACATTGAGATGAGAAAATATATATTTTTAAGAATAAACTTTCTTCCTCTACTTGTTCAATTCTATAATATTGAGTCAGTGAATGCTTGAGGAGTTGCACTCTCAAAGAATGCCAGCTAACCAGTTCCCTGGGAGGTACAGACATAGAGAATGCAGAGAATGGACCATGCTGCTTCAGGACACTGTTGTTCTGAACATTGTTTATGTCTCACTTTAAACAGATTATTCTGGCAATCAGACTGTCAATAGCTTATGTTTCTAGGGAAAGGTATGACCAGTTTTCTCTGACTTACAGGTAAAAAATCAGAGAAAACTAGTCAAAGCTGTGTGCCATAGTTGACGTGAAGTAACTAATTAATCGCATTTGTTGTGTTTATATATTTATATGAATTATGTGTTTATTTATACATATATATGCTGCTTTTTCAGAGTCTCCATGTTCAAGAGGTTTTTTTTTTAACAGAAAAGTTATTTTTAATCAAAAATTATTCTCAGCATTGTCTTCATAGAGCCATAGTTTTTGGGCTTTCTAAGATGAGACTCTTGAAGTTTTTATGAAAGATATGGATCCTCAATTTCAGAGCACTCATATACTCCTAAAGCCCTCCATGACCCTCCTGGGAGTCCAAGAACCCAATATTAGAAATCTCTCCCTTAGAAAGTGACATTTTGTTTTACTTTCATTTCTTCCTGACCATCCTTCTATTTAACCAAGTGATATTAGGCAAATTTACAAACATCTCTGGACCTCAGTGTTCTCATCTATAAAATAAAATGAACTCTAAATTATCTCTCTTAATTTCTAGGTTCTAAAAATTTAATGTCCTACATTGTAATTTTAGGAGTATAATTACTCCATTAAAAACTATTAGTTAAATATTTTTAAACTATTGGTTATTTAAACTAAAAACAGCAAAAGAATATGAATTTCTTTATGAGTAGGAAAAAAATCTTTATGAACAGGAGTAGAATATACAACAACAAGACAACAAAGAGTGGTACAAATACATAGTCACAAAGGTTTTAAACATTCATGAAGTAAGAATATTAAATTAAATTTAAATTAATTTAAGTAAGAATATTAATTGAAATTAAATACTGACTTGATAAATTGAAGATGCATAATGTAAAAAATGCATATTTCAACTTCTAGACATAGACATAATTAAAATGTCATTAGAGGAGATAAAATAAATTCTAAAAGTATTTTATTCACCCTTAAAAATGACAGAGAAGTAGAAACAGAGGAAAAAAGAGCTGAAGAGACAAGTGGAAGTCACATATCAAGAGAAACTTAAATCCAAACATCAATAATTATATTAAATGTAAATGAACCAAACACTCCAATTAAAATACAGAAATTGTCAGATTACATAAAAAAGAGAAACCCTATATGCTAGTTACAAGAAAGACACTTAATTTTTTGTATATATTATCTTTATTAAAAAAACTCTTAAATCCAAATGAGCAAATTAAAAATTCTGCAAAGACAACGAAGGAGAAGCATAGAGGGGGAAAAATATTATTATTGATCATATGGTTTGACAGTCAGTATGCTAGGTGTTTAATTTCTCCCAGTTCTCTTCTTTAAACTTTATTTTATTATAAAGATGTAGAGTACAAGTCAGGATTAGGTACAAAAGTAGTCTATGTGCAGGTGAAGCTTGGGTCTTCCACTGGTTCTCACTTCCTCTGGTTTAGGATCAGGTACCTTAGTGATGCTATGTGCCCCACCCCACCCCCTCCCCTGGCAGTGTCCCACTCCTGCCGATCCCTCTCTTGTCGTATTTTGATGAATGTATTCAGGACCCATTTAGGAGTGAGAACATGTGGTATTCAGCTCTTTGTTTCTGTGATAGATCACTGAGTAATTATTGATAATAACCTCAAAAGTATATGCCATAAAAGATAAGATAGACAAGAGGAATCTCATCAAACTGAGAATTTTTGCATGGCAAAATAAACCATCAAGAGAGTGGGAGAGTACAGAGACAACCCACAGAATGGGAAAAAATACATGCTAACTGTATATCTGTAAAATCCAAGATCTACAACAAACTCAAATGAGTGGAAAGAAAGAAAAAACAGCCCTACTAAAAAGTAGGTAAAAGACATGAGTAGACACTTCTCAAAAGAAGACATACAAACAGCCAACACATACATGAAAAAATGTTCAGCCTCATTAATCATCAGAGAAACACAAATCAAAACCATATTGAGATGCCATCTAACTTCAGTAAGGATGGACATCATTAATTAATCAAAAAACAACAGATGCTAGCGAGAGTGTGAAGAAAAGGGAATGCTTCTACACTGTTGGTAGCAGTGCAAACTAGTTCAACCTCTATGGAAAACAGTGTGGCAATTTTTAAAAGAACTAGAAATTGATCTACCATACTACCCAGAAATTCCTCTCCTGAGAATATACCTGGAGGAACTCAAATCATTCTACAAAAAAGATACTTGCACACACATGCTATTCACAATAGCAAAAACATGGAACCAACCATGTTGCCCAGTGAAGCTGGACTGGATTTTTAAAAATGTGGTGCATACACACAATGGAATATTATGCAGCCATAACAAAGGACAAGCATATGGACTTTGCAGCAACTTGGATGGATTTAGAGTCGATCATACTCATTGATCTATCAC
Organism: Carlito syrichta; assembly: GCF_000164805.1. NCBI lineage: Eukaryota > Metazoa > Chordata > Mammalia > Primates > Tarsiidae > Carlito > Carlito syrichta. The sequence continues at coordinate 173,979 of NW_007009539.1, read as the reverse complement.
AGAAACAAAAAACAGAGTACCATATGTCCTCACTCGTAGTGGACCTTGAACAATTATAATACTATAAGAAAGCAATTGGCAGTAGTGGGAAACTGTCAGGGGAGAAGAGTGGGATTGGCAGTTGAGGGAAACTGCTAGGGGAGGGATGGGCATACTTCATCAACAACAGTACCTGCATAATCAATGTTTGTATACCTAACCCTGAATTGCACCCCACGTCTTTATAATAAAAAAACAAAAATGAAAGAAAGCTGGCGTGGCTATAGTAATATCAGACAAAGTAATCTTTAATATGAGGAGTATTACCATAGATAAAAAGGAAGATTTTATAATGATAAAAAGATAATATAATCAAGTCTATAGTTAACCAATATTATACTAAATATAAAGCACACAAATACATTAACCAAAGAGAACTACAGACGAATCTACAATCATAGTTAGAAACTTTAACATCTCTTTCTCAGTGGTAGACAATATAAATAAAATGAAATATTTTAACAACACTGTGAAACAACTTTACCTACTTAGTATTTATAGATCATTACACCAAATAAAAGCAGAATAATATTCTTCTCTAGTGTACGTGGAACATTCACCATGATATATAGCATGTGCTGGAGCACAAAATAAATCTAAATAAATGTCAAAGGATTGGAATTAAACAGCATGTTATTTGGTCACAATGGTGTTAAATATAAATCAGATGCCTTAAAAATCCCAAAAGACTTCAAAATTAAACAATGTGAATTTTAAAAACCCATGGATCAAAGAAAAATAATAAGGGACATTAAAAGATATTTTGTGTTGAATGACCAAAAGACACAACATACCAAAATTTGTGGAATACAACTAATAGTGTCCTTAAAATAAATGTATAGTTTTAAATGCCAATACTGCAACGTGTTCGTGAGTGGAATTATGTGAAATCAATGACTTCCCCTCTTTCCTTAAAAAACTAGAAGAGGAGAAAATTATACCTAAAATAAATTTTAAAGGGGAAATAATAAAAATAAGATTGAAAATTAACAGAATAGATAATAGACAGAGAACATCAGCAACACAAAATGCAGATTCTTTGAAAAGATTAATAAATTTGATAAATTTTTATCAGGAGTTACCAAGAAAAAAATGTACCAATAACAGAAGTATAAGAAGATATCACTGTAGATCCTACAGACATTAAAATGATAATGAGAGGGTATTATTAAATTAAATTTGACAACCAATATAAAATGATAAATTTCTTAAAAGCATGAATTATCAAAAGCGACTATATCCTTAAAAGATACTGAATTTGTAATTAAACAATTTCCCACAGGGAAAACTCCAAGCCCAGATTGATTCACTGATTGATGCTATCAAAATTTAAGGAAGGACCGGGCTTGGTGGCTCAGCTTGTAATCCCAACACTTTGGAAGACCGAGGCAAGTAAATTGCCTGAGCCCATGGGTTCGAGACCAGCCCGAGCAACTTGGCAAGACCTCATCTCTACAATAAATTAAAAAATTAGCCAGGTGTGGTATGACGTGCCTGTAGTTCCGGCTACTTGGAAGGCTGAGACAGAAGGATCGCCGCAGCCCAGCAGGTCAATGCTGGGGTGGCCATGAGTGTGCCACTGCACTCCAGCCTGGGTGACAGAATGAGACCCTAACTAAAAAAAAAAAAAAATTAAGGAAGCACCAATACCAGTTGACGAAGAGGTAATGCTTCCAAACTCATTTGCTGAAACCACTCCTATTCTTACTAAAGTAATCTACAAGAAACCTACTAGAATATTCAAGAGAATTTAACAAAGTGTAAGACACAAAGTCAATATTTTAAAAAGTCAGTTGCATTTTTCTATACTAGTAAAAAAAAGTTTAGAAAACAGAATTTTCTTAAATACTATTTATAAATCATCAAAAATTAAATACTTAGGAATTAATTTAATGGACAATGTATAAGACTTCTACAATGAAAACTATAAAATACTACTGAGAGAAACTAAATAAAGCCTAAATAAATGGAAATATATAACATCTTCATTGATTGGAAGACTCAGTATTTTAAGATATCCATTTTTCCTAAACAGAAAAGATATTTACAATTCCAGCAGGCATTATTCTAGTTATTAGTGAGATTATTTTAAAATTGCTTTGGAAAGGCAAAGGATCAATAGCCAAAATAAAAATATTGAAATAGAAAAGCAAAGTTGGAGGACCTAATCTTGCCAATCTTTAAGTTTCTCTCTAAATTTACATCAATCAAGATAATGTAGCATGGGCAAAAAAACAAATATATCAAAAGAACAGAGTTTAGAAATAGACTCACACATACCCAGCTAAGTTCTTTTCAATAAAAGTGCCAAAGCAATTAAAGAAATGTTCAGCAAATGGTGCTAGAACAACTTCCCCTTCTATATCTATACAGAAAGGGAAACAAAGTAAAACCTTAACTCCTACCTCACACCATACCACAAAATAAATCTAAATGGATTTATAGATTTAATTATAAAAATAAAAACAATAAAGCTTTCCGAAAAAACATACTATAAGATCTTCACAGTCTTGGGATAAGCATAGCTTTCTTACAAAAAGCATAGACAATAAAATAAAACAAATCATAAATTGGTCTTAGTCAAAATTTTTTGCTCTTCAAAACACAACATCAAGAAAATAAATAGGTAAGCCAAACACTGAGAGAAAATACTCACAGCACATGCATTTGGCAAAGTACTTATATATAAATCACATAAATGCCTCCTGAAACTTAATAATGAAAAGACAACCAGTGAAAAATGAAAAAAATACTTGAACAGACACATCATGAAAGAAGATATTTAAATGGCTAATAACAAATGAAAAAGTAGTCAACATTTCTAGTCATCAGGGAAGTCATCATACTGCTATACATCAATGAATGGTGAAAATAAAAAAGATTGCTAAAGTCAACCGTTAGGAGGATATGGAGCAAACAAAACTCTTACACATTTTTAGTAGGTATGCAAAATGGCATAGACACTGAAAAACTGTTTGACAGGCACTTAAGAATATAAACATATATCTACCCTCTCACTCAGTTATTCCACTCCTAGGTATTTATCCAAGTATACACCTACAAAAAGCTTTGTATGCAAATAGTCATACAGTGTTACTCACGATAAACAAAATTAGGAAGCCATCTAAATGTCTATCATGAAATTTTTACACAAACTATGGTATATTCATGCAAAGGAATACTCCTCAGCAATAGAAAGAAAAAACTAAGACACGTAAGAACATGGATAAATCTCAAAAGGTAGTATGCCAAGTAAAAGAAGATACAAATAGTACTTATTTCTGGAGTGGGGGAGGATTGATTGGGAAGGGGCAAAGTGAACTTTTCTGTGATGATGGATATGCTCTACAATTCAAAACCCATGTGCCAAAATTGATATGATGGAATACTTAAACTCTGAGCATTTCACATTATGTATCTTAAACCTAATTTTTAAGAATAAGAATATAAATTTTATTCTTAAAAAATATCTAACAGTGCCAACAGAGAAGATGTAGAGATAGCAGTAAGAGCAGGACAGGAGGATTAGTTTGTGGACACGGATCAAGAAAATAACTCATGTGGTCCTTCCCAACTCCTAGCTTTCATTTGTGACATCACGGGAGGATTTCTGCCTTCACTCCATAATGTACGCTCTACTTTGTTAAGAAGCAGAAAAATGTATTCACACACTTCTTGGGCTCTTGAGCAGCACTATCCTTAGTGTCTCCACTGCCCCATCACAGCACTTGCCACAACCTGCTGCAATTAGTTGTTTACAAATCTATCTTTCCCCATAAGTACAATGTCTGCAATACAGGAAGTAATTAGTAAATATTTATTGAAGAAATAAATACTTTTTATGCATTATCACTTATAACTGAGAAGTTGTTCTCTTCTTCTCAACCAATTGCCCCTGAGAGCTCCTACTTACCTCTGTCCCCGAAGAACAGCTGTGTACAGGTGAATACATTGACTATCTTGAACCAACCAATAGAGGAGCCCATCACTGAGGTCTAAGGTTAGAGCAACTACCTAAATAGAAAATAAGGTCAGAAAATGAACCAAATACATGTTTGAGGCATATCTGTGTGAATAAGTCACACCTAAGCTATAGTTTTTTTCTTTAATATCCTCTTTGGAAGAATAAATTCAATAATATTTACCTTTTTCTGAATATAAAAATAGTATGACTATGCTTATTACTTTGTTATCTGGATATAAGTGCTGGTGTCTTAAAGTTCCGCAGAAGGCAGCTCTAGTGGTTATCGAAGTATCTTTCTCAGACTGGCAGTAGCAGCGTCACATGGAAACTTGAGACATATACAAATCCTCAACTACACTCCAGACTTACTGATTCCAAAACTTTGCGTGAATCAAACCTTGCCTAAAGCTAGCCATAACACTGGAGTCTTTACCACATGAGTCAATGAATTTTGTTGTTGCTTAAACCCATAATTAAACATTGCCGCACATCAGAATCATCTGTGAGGTTTTTTTAATCTCAATTCTAAGAGTGCTCCTTATTAAAGTATAACCTCTAGGGAAGCATCCCAGTATCCAGTATGTTTTTAAACTCCTGAAGTGATTCAGTGCACTGCCGATGGTTTAAACCATCTCAAATTGTATTTTCTGTTCATTGCAATCAAAAACATCCTGATACACTTTACAAAGATCATACATAGGGTGTTTATGTGTTAAAATCAGGTAGTCATGTATTTATAAAGCTCTGCTACCAGATGACATCTGAAAACCACTTCTTACTACTCTGTCTTCTTGTTGCAATTCATATCTTAATTATATGTCCAGTTGTCTAGATGAGACCTGAAGAAAGACTGCTTCTCCTACAGAATAGAATGCACGAAGATAAGTTACTATTCAAAGATCCTTCTCTTGCTTTCTTTGGCTTTTTGGCTTTCTCAAATAAGCTGGGATTGCCAAGAGGCTTATCTCAGAGTGGTGGCATCTCCCTATAGCAGACCTAGAGGCTGAGAGATATCAGATAGGATCAAAGTTGACAGCTACATCTTTAGCAAGATAAAACAGCATTTAAACAAACAAAAAAAAACCGAAGCCAGTCAAAATGTGAAAAGAATACAGTTAGATGTCCAACAATGAAAAATACTTCCTGACAGGTTACCCTGCTACAAAGAATATGGCACATGACTGCAAGAACCCTTCAGTTGTCATGTAAATCACAGCCATCTATTTTCAAGAAAATTCAACTAACTCTTTCCCTAGAAGATACAAGTCTATTCTAGCAATGCCCAGTCTTTTAGGAATTGAGTCATGTCCTTGCTTCATGTTAAAAGAGATTTATTGATTTCTTTTTTCCATTAAAGTGAAATCAGGTTAATCTTGTGTGGTGATTTATAAAGAGATGTACTAGAGTTTCTAAATTTCAAATTAACTCTATCTCCTTAAAGAAGGAGATTCTACAACTCCTTTTGTGGAATACAACAAACTACTCAGACCATAAGTAAATTCAGATATTAGATCCTTATCCCATTCTTCTGCACCAGTCATCAGTCCTATATGTAAACAGAGTTGGAGGAGATTCCATAAATCTTTGGTAACCATTGTTGTGTCTAGTAACATTCATATCTTAACACAAACTCTTTGATCTAAACTAAAATCTTCATATTTTAAAGTTTAGTTCTACAGTGAAATGTACTATACACTATTAGTTGAACTCATCAGATAAGGCAAAAAGTATCTTTTCACTCTAGATGAATCTTTTACTTTATTCTCCTTTTTCATCACACAAATAATCATGCCTTTCTATAAATAATTGACATTATATCTGCTGATAATGAAGTATCTTATTACTGCATGATAAATCTGTGAATGACACAAATGAATGACATCGATATGGAGAACTTTGTTGGATGCAAAAACATGTTGTCTTTAAAACATCCAGTAGCACTATTGGAGGTAGATAGATCAGACAGCAAACCTTGGAACCAGAACACAGATTTGCAAAAGCAGTAACAGCACTCACCAGTCTGGGAGAGGATTTGGAATAGGAATTTAAAGGGTATAATCACCCAAACATGCTGAGAAATCTAATGACTCACTCAATTATGGAAAAGTCCCCAGGGTTACTTAGAGCTTTTTCCTGGTTGAAGAGAGTACTCAAACATCCTTATCAGAGAAGTGGGAAGATTACTGACAAAGGCCCGGGGTTAGAGAGCAAGTTACTCTTGATGTAATGTTACCTCCAATATGTTTTTACAAAATGTGCAAGTACTTTCCCTAACAATTATCTTTGAGACATAAAAAATACACTTTTTAAATTTCAAACTCTAGCAGTTCCAAAACAAAATTCAGGGACCTTTTCATTATTTCACAGGAATGATTAATCTTTGGATATGGTACATCAATATCTATCCCTTTCAAAAACCTGTATGATAATCTGTGTATGTAATTTAGGTCTGTAACTATCTTAGGAATCATAGCCCATATAGCCTATTGGAACTAGGGATCAAGTGACTCAACAATTAGTTCATATGTATACATATATTTTTAAATGATCTGGAATTCTGCATTGTCTATATTTTATCTCCACAAAAAAAGGCTTTAAAAATAAGAAAAAATATAGCTGGGCTCTGTGGCTCAGCCTGTAATCCCGCGCCTTTGGGAGGCTGAGGTGAGTGGATTGCCTGAGCCCACGGGTTAGAGACCCCTGGGCAACTTGACAAGACCTCATCTCTACAATAAATAAAAAAAAAAAAAATTAGCTGGGCATGGTAGCGCGCTCCTGTAGTTCCAGCTACTTGGAAGACTGAGGCAGAAGGATCGCCGGAGCCCAGCAGGTCGAGGCTGCGGTGGCCGGGAGCAGCCACTGCACTCCAGTCTGGGTGACAGAGTGAGACTCCAACTCAAAAAAAAAAAAAGAAAAAATATAAGGGATGTATTGGGTAGAAAAAGTATGAGTGATTTATTTCTTCTTAATGCTTTTCCTTAATTTCTAACTTTCCTACTGTAGACCTATATAACTATTATGATCAAAAATAAGATTCATAAATTTAAATAGATGCCTGGGGATAGCCAAACAAGTTCAGGGAAAATGGCATTGCTACTAGAAATTGAGGAAGTAAAAGTAACACTTGCTATAGAATCATTCCTGTATCCTATTTTCAAATTGAGTTGCAATAATAGAAGCTTAACTACTGAGCATTTACTATGTGCCTGAAACTATTTCCACTATTTCACATGAATTATCTCATATAATTTTCATAACAACACTTAAAGGTAGGATAATTTAACAGTCCCATTTTTCAGATAAGGAAACAGACACAGATAAAATATTTTTTCTAGGCATCATACAGTTTTTAGAACAGTCAGTACAAAAACTGATTGAAAATAAAACATCTAATCACCACCCAATAGAAAGCTCTAAAATAGTCACTAGAAGTCCTTAAGACTATTAAAACAGTTTAAGAACTCAAAATGCTTTAAAGTATGGGTACAACCAAAGCAAACTACAAAAATCTCCATATTGTATGTGAATTTAAGTCAACTATGACCATCAAATAAGGCTTAGATAAATTTTGGTTATACCAAGATATTACTGCAACAGTATTTCCTCTAAGATTCTACCTTAACTATTCAAGATAAGCAGAGACAGTATTACCATAACAACAGAACAGCACCATTTAGTATTATTAAGTGATCAGATCTTATTTTTAATGTGTCACCTTTTTCCCAGAAAGCAAAGGCAGTGCCTGTAGTATAAGGGAACTTTCTCCATTTAGCCTGGTGCTTTCCACTGAGTAGAGTGTGGTCCAATACAGATATCCACCAATTGAATCCACCACCATGTCATTCACCAACAGCTTTACATGAGTCACAATATCTGTGTGCCCTGTCAACACAGACAACCTTTGTATCTACAAAACATAATAGTTGGTCAGTTAATGACCTTCAAAGGACATCATTATTTCTGATAGTTTATTGAAAACATTAGTAAACTGCTGCATTTATCTATGCATTCATTCAACCACAAACTATGTGCTGAGTAGTGAATTAAGCCTTGAAAACATAACAACAAACAAAAAGGCATGGCATCTGCTCTCATGAGGTTTATCTCTTTTCATGTCTCTAAAGATAAGGGAAGTAAATTTATTCAGAAATGGCAAATACTTGCCTACCCTCCTGCTTCCCTTTGCATCTTCACAACTGGAGTTACATCTTCCCATACTTACTAGTCCTGGGGATGCCTCACCACCCTTGTTCATTTTACTTAGCCCTGTCCACACCTTTGAAAATAGTCCTTTCACTTAGTTTCCTTGAGCCATGCCTTTAAATTGTGCCATGTTCCTGCCAAGATCCTGACCCCCAGGTGAGCATGTAAATGCATTTATTTTAATGTATTATTGAAAATAAAACACTAGTACAACAAATAGTAAGATCAAATTTCATTTATATATACATGCATTTTTAAAGTGAGTAAATTTAAAGACAAATATTTAAAAATAATAGCATAAGTGGCACACAAGTATAAAAAAAATCTTGAAAATAGCCTGTAAGTCACTGAAGCGTATTGTACTACAGCATCTGGAAGATCAGGCTTTAACTCACCACATATGTCTTTCCAGCCCAGTAGAGAAAGTGGCCCAGCCACTCAAAAGCTAAAGTCCCTGCTCCTGCAATGCGGGGTATGTGATAATTCTCTGAAATATCCTTCCCATTCAGCAGCCACACATAAACATCACCTTTCATGTTGCTGTAGTAGAGGCTGTTGTTATACCAATCCATGTCTCAAAACAAAGTGAATCGTTAACAGTTATTTTTCACATATACCAACAAAAACATGGCGAGTCAACAATCACATCTACACTTCAATATAATTTTAAAGCACATACTAACATAGATATTCACTAGAACTTCAAGAATCTGTGAAGAATATTTCAGTGCTATCCCTAAATCGTAAGCCCTTGAACTGGGGAGAGGAACTAACATACACTGAGCAAAACACTGTCTTTGCCAAACATTGTCCCAGGCACTTTACTTATCTCACTTAACTCCTGAAGCAAGGTTATGAAGTAGGAAGCATCCTCATTTTGAGGTGTCAAATCCGAGACAAGGTAAGGTTATCTATTCTGTCCAAGGTCTCATAGATGAAAACAGGGGGAGCCCAGATTAGAACTAACCCCAATGTGACATTCCTTTCATTAGCCCGTGCTACCTCCTAAGTCCAGCTCCTATATTGATCAGAAATTCTGTTGTAATTTTAACAGCCAAACAAAGCAGTAAAATAATCACATAATTATAGAAGATGCCATCTTTAGGCAAGATTACTGTTATACCATCCTAGGATGAAGACTTTTCATTCTAATGCCTTCTAGGTAAATTAACCATTCACTAATAATCTTCTTTGTTAACAAATATTTTTCTTACATCTTATTTAGAAGTCTATGCAGCAGTTTCTTGCTCCAGTCTTACAGCAAACCCATGGTGAATTACTTAGGTATAGCTGTCTTAGTGGAACAAAATAGATGACTGATAGACTAACACATGCACTTATGTCAAAGCCTCCCCAAAGTGAGTATAAATAACCTCATATTCTGTGAATTAGTACATAGCATTCATACTTGATAACTGATATTTTCTTAACAATATCACTGGCAGTAGAGTTCAGTCAGTATTTTTTTCCTTTCACTGTTGACCTAATACCAAAACACTCAATTCTTTTGACTTGTTGAATAACGTGAGAAGACTTATAAGTAGAAACCTGTCATCCAAGTGAACAAGGGACTTGGTGTTTACCTGACACATTTCGTATATCAGAAGACAAGAACTCTCCTGGGCCGAAGCTATTTAATGGTTTACTCCAAAGCCCATCTTCTTTCACAGCCATGATGAATGGTGGTTCCATAGCTGTTTGGTAAAAAAGAAATTAAAAGAAATATGACAGCATACCTTTAAAGCACATGTCTTATATCCTACAAATTTTTAATAAAGGAAAAGGATATCAATGTTTTGAAAAATACTGTGGAAGGATATGAGTAATGTTATGTGCTGAATAGGGTATGATTGATAGTATTAAACATACTTTCCGATTTGTATGCAAATATTTAAAATTGAATATGAAGACAAATGTATGGTGATGCTGCCTCTTCGACAGCGTCATGATCAATGGCAGAATTTTTTGGGGGGGGAGTGGAGGGACTGTTGCTCATCACAGTCCTATTCATAGCAGCCAGATGCAATTGTGATAGCAATAGCAGTCAGAATGGTACAGTTATCCTTCCATTTTTATTTCAACCAGAGGATGGAGTTCAGTACAACTTCTCTCAGCAAGCCCTTCAGAGTTCAGGAATGCTACTGAAAAAAATAAACCCATGAAGAAGAAGAAAATGATTGTTTTCTCAAAAATATCTTGGAAAGCTTAAAACGACAGATTAGAAACATCAATTAAATATCACACAGTCTTTTATTTGCTTTCCTAATCTCAGACAATAAATATATACCCAAGAAGTCAATACACCACATTTATCACTTTTAAGGAGAGGAATTTTAAATGACACTCAGGCTAAGTCTGTTTTTTGTCAGAATCGTTCTCTAAATTCAGAACATTTGCTCACCTGGCACCAGGGTAGTACCCACCATGGGCTCTGACCAGGGGCCTGGTCCCTTGGGAGAACTTGCTCTCACAGAAACCTTGTATTTTGTAGCACTCTCCAGTTCAGGTATATTCAGTGTGGTCCCATGTATGTTAGAGAAAACATGAGCAATTTCAGGAAGGTCTTGGGTGGATACTTTCACCTCATATGTCCAGTTCTGCCAGGCAGAAGGGCCTAATTAGAAGAATTCAACAATGTCACTGACCAGGATGACATCAGCAAAGGCAAACCAAAGATAATCAGAAAATTCATCTCCAGCCTCACCTCAGATGAGAGATCAATAGTAATACCCACTAGCCCACTCATCGCCAGGGTTAGCTTATCGAAAAGGCTAGGACAGTGTCCATTCCTCTCTTGCTGCTATTTTGCTCCACTGAAGACATCATTCCCAACAAATGAGGCTATCCTTCAGTCAGAGTTACAGGTGTGTTGCATAGAATTGTCAGAGGGGTTCTCTGCAACATTACCAGGTATTATCAGGCTCTTTATAAGAAGTGCTTGATGATGACGCTCTAATATAATTCCCAATGTGATACCTTACTCTGAGAAGCCCAATTAATAGGGGAAAAAATGCCTATTCATGTTTAGTCATCTTTGAGATATGCACCAAGAAGGCATAATTAATTTTATCTAAGGCAAAAAATAGCCAATGTTTGCTAAATACTTACTATTGACTAGAGGACTTGGAGTTGGCAAATGACAGCCTACAGGCCATATACAGCCCACTGTTTCTGTAAACAAAGCTGTACTGGAACACAGTCACAGTTATTCATTTGCATACTATCTATGGCTGTTTTCACACTGCAACAGCAGAGTTGAGTAGCTTAAGAGAGACCATCTGACCCGCAAAGCTAAACTTATTTACTATCTGGTCCTTCCTTTACAGAAAAAGTTTGCTGATCTCTAGGCTAGATATTGTTCTAAGTGTTCTACTTACACATGTATACCTTAATTTCATCTGTACAACAGTTCCATAAAAAGATACAATAAATATTTCCCTTTTCCGGTTATGGAAACTGAGGCACAGAGTGATTAGATAATGCTCCCAGGGTCACTCTGCTAATACATTTCCAGATCAGTATTGGAATCCACTCTGACTCCCGTGCCCACCTGTTTACCCGCCCCACACACTGCCTTTTCAGAGCTGAAGATTCAGTTCAGAAAGTGTTTGGGAATGATTCAAGTTCTTGCAATGTCTTGATGTATACATAAGTCTCAACCCAAGTATTCTTTCCCCTGCTTTTACTCTGGCTAAAATGTCAATGTCTGGTTCTTAGCAGATGCTCAGTAAAGGTTCAAACTATTCTATTGAGATATACATGGGAAGTATATAGAGATTCTCCTAATGCAAAATGAAGAAATGCAGAACGAATACATAAACACATAATTTTTAACTAAGTGGCTGCTTCTGGTCAGTGACTGAGTAACCACACTTAGGCCCTCAAAACTGAATCACAATGCCAAGCAGTGCAAGCCTTCCTGTCCTTCCAGCAAGGCCAATAACCTCAGCACCAGGCACTCACTGGCTCCTATGGCGAGGGCAGGAGGCTTCCACTGCACAAGGGCTTGGTGAGAGCCAAACAGCACTGAGAGCTCCAGAGGGGGGCCTGGCAGAGGGTGCAGCTGGGTGGATGAGCCGAAGATGACCAAGTTACCAAACCCAAATTCTTCTATGTGGCTCAGGTCACATCCCACGATGAACTCATTAAAAGACAAAGTATCCTGTTGGAAAACAGCCTTGCCATCTGTGACAAGGAAGTCATTGTTTTCCCAGGCAAAGCTCTTCATATCAGCAAAAAGGGCATGAGGTAGGATGAGATGGGAAGCGGAGCCATCCAGAAAGGTTGACATGAAGACTTTGGTGGTGTCATTGAAGTAAATGATTCTCTTGGCCTGTGGCTTTACTGCAAAGTCCTTTAATGTGTAACTTTCCACGATATGCATTGTGTGTGTGTCCCGACTGGATGGCACAGGAAGGTCTGTTCTATAAATGCCATCACACAGGAGATAAAAGACATACCTGGCATAGAAGCAAAAGAAGCCTGCTGTGATTCATGGGAAAGGGGGTGAGTAATCACCTCAGCTAACTGCTTCATCTTGTACAGTCAGACCTATACATCACTGGAGATGCTAAGTACAGAATTTCCTAAGGTGCCAAATAGTAGTTACTAAAGATATGCCTGCTAGAAGTTGTAACACTGGAAAATTTTGGCCTCACCTTTAATGTTTAGTCTCTTAATTGTTATAAGTGACTTATATAAATTCATAAAATTTAAGAACAGAAAGATCTTCAAAACTTTTAAAGAAAAGCATAATATATAAAAATTACATGTCTAAGCATAGTATTGACTATAAAACCTTTTCCTCCAAAATTCACACATTCATAAGTCTAATTCTGTCAGGAAATTTTCTCATGCATTGTGAATGATAAATAGAAGAAACCAAAACATTTAAACCATTTTTAAAATTACACAATTAACATTTTTGCTGTAACTATTTAGCATAACTACTTTGCATTTGTAGTGCACTAATTTTTTTTGAAAGCCTATAATTGAGTCAGGTGATAGAAGCACCATTTTACAAACCATGAAGAAATACCCTACAAATGACCAAAGCAACAGCAATCAGTAAAAAGGTGTCCATGGAAGAATTAAAGAAGCATGCCTAACTTGGAGTCAAACCTTTTAGTAATAAGGGAGATAATCTTTTAATAGTGAAAAAAGAAAACACACTGTCAAAATATTCATTGATAACCAAACCTGTAAATAAAATTTTAAGTAAAACATGAAAGTATCAATTTGGATGTAGTGAATTTAGAACTTGTCATCATGGTGACAGTTGCTAACAGAAGCATACTTTTGCTTGGTACATTCTTCTTATCACAACCCCATGGCTTGGCAGCATTCCAGCCACTCATCACAATGGTCAAATCATTTTCCTCATCCTTATTTATTTCCACTCTTATTTCCCTTGATGACTACTGTAAATCTTTATCAACATGCTCAAGATTCCTATGCTAGAATAATATCCTGAGATAAAAGCTCCATTTTGAGATATCAAGCTATGTTCTTTGTCTTAAGCAGAAATAGGTTGACTCTTAACTTCCTGCTTTTGTTTCCCAAATTCAAATTGTTAGTGGAATTTGGAGGAATTTCAGAGCAGATAAAAGAAAAAATATCTGGAGTAAAAATTCCAATTAATGTACTGAAGCAGGAAGGAGTGTAGGTCTTTAACTTGATCACCACATTGAAAGGGAAAGAAATAGAAAAGGAAGGTAAGGAGATCTGGGTTATGGGAGGAAGAAGACAGAAGGGGAAGAAGGAGAAGCCAAGGTGGGGCAGAAGGGGACCCTGAAGGGAAGAGCAGAGACTTTATGATAAGTACATACTCAATGAGGGAATAACTTAATAATGTGAAAATAATAGCAGGAAGGGAAATAGTTTAAATATCAGAAGAATTAGCCGGGCTCGGTGGCTCAGCCTGTAATCCCACACCTTTGGGAGGCTGAGGTGAGTGGATTGCCTGAGCTCACGGGTTCGAGACCCGCCTGGGCAGTGAGACCTCATCTCTATAATAAATCAAAAAATCAGCCGGGTGTGGTAGCACATGCCTATAATTACGGCTACTTGGAAGGCTGAGGCGGAAGGATCGCCGGAGCCCAGCAGGTCGAGGCTGCGGTGGCCGGGAGCGGCCACTGCACTCCAGTGTGGGCGACAGAGTAAGACTCCAACTCAAAAAAATGTATATATATATATCAGAAGAATTCACTGTTTCACACATTCGATGCCCCTTAGAAATACTATCTACAAACTGTTGTTAAAGTTACAAGCTGATTTTTACAGAAACTTTCCCAAGATGGTAGGGAGATGATTAGAAGTCAGTCACTGGAGCAAGAAGTCCAGTACTGGTTCCATTGCAAGATAGCTGTGTGATCTCAGACAATTATGAAATCAACCTGTACTTCCCTTCTCTTGTCTGTAAAGTTAGAATAATAAAAGTACCTGCCTCATAAGGTTGAAAAAGAATTGAATGAATTACACTTAGAAACACATATTAAGTGTAAATATTAATTTTCATGATAATTTCTTATCATATTTTCAAACCTGAGCACAAATTAATTGTATTCTGATGGGAAAAAGAGACAATGAAGGCTTTGCTGAAATGAATTTGAATGATTGATTAGTGGGTGAAGTTGATTATCCTCAGAATGAGTCATTTTGTAAAACTGCCAGCAAGTTTACATTTTATGGGATCATAGACCTTCACAAATGAGGAAAATAAGATCCAGAGAGTCCTTGCTCTACATAACAAGGTCTTTTGAAATATTCTATAATCCAAGATGTTAAAGCAAGTTTTTAGTAAATTGTGAATGAATAGGAATATAAAAACTTGATTTTTATAGCAATAATGAACAAAATTTTTCAGAAAGGCCAATTTGTGAAAAACAAAGAAGTGTTATGGCTTTATTTTTTACATTTGACATGAAAACAACTTTATTCCTATAAGAAAAATGTTTAACCTCTCAAACATTGGTCTTACTATTAATCTATTATTATCTGGTCATATTTGAGAAATAATAACCTCAAAATAAACTTCTATATTTTTATCTTTTATATTAACGTGCATTTGAAATTCACAAAATATATTCACAGTGAATATCTCATTTCATCCTTGAAATTAACCAACTGGGAAGTATTATTACCTTCCCTTTGTGGATTGATCAGCTGATGGTCACAGACACGACCATGACATGTCATGCTCCAGGTACTACTTCAATTTAACAGCACAATTGCATTGTGTCCATTTCCTTTGTCCCTGGGGTTGGAGGAGAGGGTATTTGCAATTGGAAATTTTTACTTTTTTAGTAACCATCAATTCCCATCTCCTAAAGTGGATACTAGTAGATTCTTGTTAAAGAGCCTCTTGATAGATGTGAGAACTAGAGCTGAATTGGTCAGCAAAAGGAACGGGTGACATAAAGAGGCTTCTCACAAGGAGTGTTGAGGGGGCAATGAGACCTTGAGTCTCCTAAGTCTCACCATAAAGAAGTGACAAATACAGGACTAAAACAAGGTCTCTGAATTCCAGACAAGAAGTCTTTCCCATATGCCCATACTTGGCTGTGAAGAGGAGAGGAACAATTACTTTACTAGTGGAGGAGTTGATCAAGTTTGGACAAAAAAAATGTCTTTCTGGTTCTACAGAATGAAAACATTGCCTGGATTTAATTAAATTTATTTAAAATGAGCTGCATAGATTGGTCCATCTAGTACTACAATGCTTCATTAAGAAACAAATTTCCCAAAGATGCTTGTCAATGGAAGAGAATTGGTCTTTACAAGGCTAACCCTTACCCATTGTATGCATCTGCCACAATTTTTTTAGGTGCACTAATAGAAGATGGAGTAATTTCCTCAATGTTTGAGCAGTTCTCTAAATCACAGACACATACCTAGAAAATAAAAAATAAATTGGTAGGATTAGCGTTTGTCTATGCAGTATTCAATTCAGCCAACATGTATTCCTGAGCAACTGTTCTGTGCTTCGAGTTGTGCTAGTCACTGAGCACTTTCCAAAATAAACAAAAACAAACCCTTAAAAGGCAGTATTATATCCTGTATCCTAATAAATTTATAAACGACATCAATTCAATACAAGGGCCTACTTTCCCGGCTTGTGGAGGCACTCAACTATTTTTAACATTTAAGCTGGATCCGAGTTTATGGCCTTTCAGTCATGATGATGGCTTTTGCTCATCATGGAAAGTTTGTATATTCCAAAAAAGAAGAACTTAAGACACATCAAGACTGTGTCTTCTCAATGATTTTAGTACTACTGTATATTCAGAGACCTACTAAAATTACCTCCTGTTGTTATATAATTTAAAATGTGTGCAGTTACCTTTGATCATGACTGGCAGTCCTACCTAATAACACAGGTACTACCACTATCTTATGGAATATGAATTATCATTCATGCAACTCATGACTCTAAAAAAATCATAAATAAAAGTGGCTTGAAGTTAGGTTCAAGTCTAGATGTTCCTATAGGTCATATCTATGATTCATTGATAACTTAGTGTCTAAAGCATGGTTAGCACTTGAGTATTTATTGAATGAGAGAATGATGTTTACTTGTAAATATACTAAGATATGCATATCACTATCACTATCTAGTTATTAACTTTAAATTCTCAGACTAACCAGTTCATCCATGATGAAATACAGTCTTTGATAAAGCCAGTCTACAGAGATGGAAGAAATTAATCCTGAACCTCTGTAAAAAATCCTCAAGTCAGACACATCAGACATGTTGGCAGCCTCCTTCACCCATATGAGAGTTCCTTCAGAGAAGTAAACAACTTGCTGGTGGACATCAGCTGATATTCCTAGAAGACTCATGCAAGTACATATACATTATTACATAGCAACCAAGATGAAAAACTTACATGAATGAGAATGTAGTTCTCTAATGTTTAATAAAGAAAATAAAACAGAAGTTGTCTATTTTAGAAAAAAGTTATTCTATCTTCTAATACACTAGTATATTAGATATTAGAAGAATAAATTCTATAAATATTAGAAAAATATTCTTCTAATATTATTTTATTTTAGAAGTATTTTTTCTAGAAAGTCTAGATCTTTCTTTTCATACTAAGGAGTTATTTCTGTCTACTATACTAACCTGTAATATTATGGTGTATAGTATCCGACTGAAGGCAATGTGCTTCATCTACTAAATGTTTTAAAGATCTCTTTCTTAGAGAAGATTTTCTGGATAAAAAGAGCCACTGTTCCGCTTCTTGAACTGAGAAAAACAACATGATTTGCAGATGTATAGACCAGTCATATTTACAGTAACCCAAAAAAGATCAAAACTACCCTTCAAAGCAAGGGAACTAATGCTTGAAAGAGGTTGGTCAAATTTTCTCTAAAGACACTGGGTCAGTGCATCTATAGTATAAACCACATTATTCCATGATTGGAGGCAGGAAGTACAAGTAGGATTTTTGTGTATGCTTTCCTAAATACTTCAGAATAATATCACATGAGGTACCAATGTTCTCAACAGCCTTGTCCCAATAGCACCTCCGTTTGTTACTGTCAGCCATGAGAATTGCTTGGTGGAGGTGGTCTACTCTGGGCCAGAGTGGATTATTGCATAACATACACATAGAAACAGATGTTGGTTGTCTCTGTGTTGTTTACAGCATCTCTCCCTCTGATGCAAGATAAACATCCTTATAGGGTTCCAGAACTCTGCCTGATGTCCTGTTCAATTGGAGACTGAGGCAGAGTGTATGGGTGAACATTTTTCGGGCAATTAATAAATGTTATGCAATAATCACAGTAACAACCACCTTAACTCTGCTCTATATTTAACTTGCCCTTTGGACATGCTTCTTGCATAACAAAAATACCTCTCCTTTCCTAGAGTACAGGATCAGCCAAAAAACTAAAGGCTGGTGATAGATGACATTTAATACCCACTGGCATAGGTATGCACAGATTAGAGTAAGGGGCAGTCAAGTCAGCAAATGGGGCTCTAGTGAAAATATAAAACAGACTCCTCGAATTCTAACTCCTTGTGTGTTATTCTAAACCCTTTTACTAGATTCCCCAGAATTTTCATTGTTTCTTAGAAAGCACTTTCACTTATTATATTGTTCACATATATTACACAGTAAATATTCGATCTCTCAAAGCAATACAAAGCTAAAGAAGGGTACTTATTAAAATATAAGAAAAGATAATTTGACAAGTTGAATATTCAAGTGGTAAAATGTTAATTACTAAAGTCGAATATATTTTAAAATCTTAAGGATACTTGGGGAAAAGTTACATATGGGAAAAAAGATATGTATTAAATGACGAGCTATACTGTAAGATGGAGATTAAGACAGAAAGATTATTAGCATTCCCTAAGTGTGAAAATATGAGTCACAATCACTAGAAATTTCCACTGAAACCAAAGATTTGTTTAAGGCCATTTTTTTATCTTAAATTTTTTTATTGTGAATTTTAAATTTCTAAAATCTAACATGAAAACTTTTAATCTAACCACTTCTTTGTTTGTCAAATACTTAGATTTATTTAAAATTAAAAACTTGTCAAGTACCCAAAAGACAATCATTGTTGTTTGTGAAGAAGAAGTGGGCTCTTGAGGTCTACTAGACCACCCAGGGCCTCTGGATATGAACCCACCTTTGCCACCCTTATTCCTGTGTAACAGAAGGAATGAGCCTAGGCCATACCTGCTGGGGATGAGGTGGTAATGCTGGATTCTGCTTCTGGACCCTCACCAACTTCATTTACTGCTGCAATAGAAAACCTATTCCAAAAACAATTTGGAGAGATGTGTTTTGCATGGCATGGTGTGAACACAAGATAAAAATAGAAGAAGCAATAATATTTCTATTTAAAAAATGATGTGGCAATGCATATATCTAGTTACTTGGTGCCACCAATCAGCACTAAAATGACCATAAATCACATGCTCGTTTGCATTCCCTACAGAACAGTTCAGGGTCACAGAGGTCAAAACTGAACTCTGCTATCTGCATGACCCCATTCCTCTTCTAAGTAAAAGAGGTCATAATAAATGCTAGATATGAAGCTAACATAACACTGATACCCAAACCAGGTAAAAATCCAACCAAAAAAGTGTACTACAGGCCAATATCCCTTATGAACATAGACGCAAAAATCCTCAACAAGATTCTAGCAAATCGTATCCAAAAACACATCTCAAAAATCATCCACCATAATCAAGAAGGCCTCATCCCCAGAATGCAGGACTGTTTCAACATCCACAAGACCATAAATGTAATTAAATACATCCGCAGATATAAAAAGAACCACATGATTATATCATTAGATGTAGAAAAAAACTTTTGACAAAATCCAGCATTCCTTCTTAATAAAAACCCTTAAAACCTGGGTATAGAAGGAACATACCTCAAAATAGTGAGCACCATCTATGATACACCCACAGCTAGCATATTGCAAAATGAACAGAAGCTGGAAACATTTCCCCTGAAAACAAGACAAAGCTGTCCACTCTCAACCCTCTTGTTCAACATTGTGTTGGAAGTCCTAACTAGGGCAATTAGACAAGAGAAGGAAATCAGGGGTATCCAAATAGGAAAAGAGGAAGTCAAATTATCCCCCTTTGCTGGCGACAGGATCCTATACCTAGAAAATCCAAGAGAATCTGTCAAAACTTGCTTTCACTGATAAAGGACTTTGGCAAAGTCTCAAGGCACAAAATAAATGTGCAAAAGACAGTTACATTCTTATACACCAACAAAAAGCAGGTGGAGAACCAAATAAAAAGCACAATCCCATTCACAATAGCCATAGAAAAAAAGAAATATCTTGGCATCTTCCTAACCAGAGAAGTGAAAGACCTTTACAATGAGAACTACAAAATATTGCTCAAAGAAATTCAAGAAGACACAAACAAATGGAAAAATATTCCATGTTCATGGATAGGAAGAATCAACATTGTGAAGATGTCCATCCTACCAAAGGCAATCTACAGATTCAATGCAATACCCATTAAATTAACAACATCATTCTTCTCAGACCTGGAATTGACAATACAGAAATTCATATGGAAACATAAATGACCATGAATAGTCAAAACAATTCTTAGCAAAAGAAACAAAGCAGGAAGTATCATCACACTTCCAGACTTCAAACTTTACTATAAGGCTATAGAAATCAAAACAGCATGGTATTGGTACAAGAATAGGCATATAGATCAATAGAACAGAATAGAGATTCTGGAAGCAAAGCCTCAATTTCTCAACCAATTCATCTTTGACAAAGCCTCCAACAATAATCACTGGGGAGAAGAGAATCTATTCAGTAAATGGTGCTGGGAAAACTGACTAATCACATGTAGAAGATTGAAACAGGATCCCTACCTATCACCATACACAAAAATTAACTCTAAATGGATCAAAGACCTAAACATAAAACCTCAAACTATGAGAATCTTATAAAATGCAGGAGACACCTCTATGAAAATTGAATCCAGCATCCAATTCCTGATCAAAACCCCAAGTACCCATGCCATAAGAGAGAAGATAGACAAGTGGGACCTCATCAAACTGACAAGCTTCTGCAAAGCAAAAGAAACCATCAAGAGGGCAGGGAGACAGCCCACAGAATGGAAAAAAAATATTTGTCAACTGTATATCTGACAAAGGCCGAACATCTAGGATCTATAAGGAACTCAAATGTGCTGAAAGGAAAAAAAACAAACAACCCCATTAAAAAGTGGGCAAAAGACATGAATTGACATTTCTCAAAAGAAGATACATGGGCAGCCAACAGACACATGAAAAAGTGCTCAGCCTCACTAATCATCAGAAAAATGCAAATCAAAACCACAATGAGATACAACCTAACCCCAGTAAGAATGGCCATCATTAATAAAACAAAAAACGACAGATGCTGGCAAGGATGCAGAGAAAAAGGAATGCTTCTACACTGCTGGTAGGAATGCAAACCAGTGCAACTTCTTTGGAAGACAGTGTGGCAATTTCTGAAAGAACTAGAAATTGCCCTTCCATATGATCCAAGAATCCACCTATTGGGAGTATACCCGAAGGAACACAAGTCATTCTACAAAAAAGAGACCTGCACACGCATGTTTGTTGCAGCTCTATTCACAATAGCCAAAACATAGAACCAACCATGCTGCCCATCGAAGCCGGATTGCTTTAAAAAATGTGGTACATACACACAATGGAATATTATACAGTCATGAAAAAGGACAAACCTATGGACTCTGCAGCAACTTGGATGAATTTAGAGTCGATCATACTTAGGGATCTATCACAGAATCAAAGAACAGAGAACCCTATGTTTTCATTCATAAGCAGACCTTGAACAATTACCATATTACTATAAGAAGGGGTTTGGCAGTAGTGGGAAACTGTCAGGAGAGGGGTGTGGGATTGGCAGTTGAGGGAAACTACCAGAGTAGGGAGGGGCACACCTCATCAACAACAGTACCTGCATAATGAACGTTTGAATACTTAACCCTGAATTGTACCCCATATCTTTAAAATTTTATATATATAATATATATATATCCTTAACAGAACTTTACCTCTTTATTTTTTTCATGTTGGATTAAATGAAAAAAATAACATTCATGGTATTTATAATGTCTTTATTACCCATGTTTTCAAGAATCCTTTGAATATAATAGAAACACTGGAGAATATTTATAGGATGCTGTAATCTAATAAACATGTAAGCCCAAGGAAAACCATGACTTCCACCCAACATCATGAAGTCAGTGGCACTTGTCAAAGTACATTTAAACTATTTTTATTTATATTTCTTAAATAATTATAATGCCTGCAGCCATGCTGGTTCTATCTTCCTCTGCACCACTTAATTCTTACCTGTAGGTTGTATTTGGTAGAGTGCAGTAAAACTGGAAACTGGTTCCCTGTGTCCCTGAATCTAATTTTTGATTTTTGCTGATTAGCCTTAAGTTATAACCCAAAATAGGTCCACCTGGGAATTGAGGTGGAGCCCAGCTGACTTCCACAGTATCGGGACTTGAGCTCTCAATATTCCTAATGACAGGTGCAGTTTCAGGAGCTGAAAAAGATAATAGCAACCAAGTGAGCAGAAAAATGTTCAAGGTTTATGTTCTTTTAAAAATAGAATAGAAAAAGTCTTGCTTTTTGAAAAATTAACAGAAATAAAATATTTTTTATTAATACTCAAAATATATGACAGAAGGAAGATGATATCTATGAGCTGCAATTCCAGATCTCTAAATAATACCAGTTAGTTACTTTCCCAAGAGACCCTTTCAAATGTTATTTTACTCCCTTCAATTAAGGAAATAACATTAAATGCACAGGTATACAAATAGGATAAATGGTCTAAAGAAAAGTTGACAAAATCTCTAGAGACCTAAATGAGTTGAAACATGGGATAGAAGGAGGAGTTAGAAAGAGGAGAGAATCTGAATCAAACTGGAGTCAATGATTATGCGAGTTTTTTTAAAAAATCAGTCCCGGGACCTTTTAACTCGCTAGAGTGCTATAACCTGAATGGTTTCGGTTGAATATGTGGATTCAGATAAGCCAGAATTAAACCAGCTTACTTCACTTTTATTGGCATCAACTCTGATGCCTTCTTTACTAACCCAACTCTCAAGGTCCTGGGAATCCAGGATGACAGCTTTCGCATCAGCCCTGCCCTTGCAAAGGATTAAAGAAACATGCAGGAAATGACTAAGCACGCATTCACAGATCCCAGAAGTTACCTCAGTGGCAAAGAAGAGAAAGGAAAACAATCTGACAGCCTATCTTCCATCCATGTCTCCACCTACTTTTCATGCTCAGAACCTCTGGAACTATACTCTTTTATTTCCTCTTTTCATGAAAGACACATTTGATTTGCTCTTGAGTGACACTTTGCTCTTTGATGTCACTGTGCTCTTCTTTCCCTCTGAACACTGTTGGCAAATGCTCTGTGTCTCCACTGACTTAGAGTTGGGAAAAATGAGACAACGTAGCCCTCACACTGGATCGACGTTTAAAGGCCTCTTAGTTGGTCTCTCAGCCTTTCTCTGATATACAATTCCTCTCCAACTTCCAGTTTAATTTTCAGCAAACACAAACATCATTGCAATACTCCTGTGCTCCATGTTCTCTGTCACCCTGAACAGGAAAGAAAGAAATTTCTCCCACTGTAATAGAATCAGGATGTCAAAAAACTTAACCTGCTGGAGTCAATACCAAAACTTGATCTGCTAGAGTACAAGCAAGTTAAATGACACCTATATTATAAGATGTGATGATTGTCCAAATATTTCCCTCCCCCCAAAAAAATCATTGGGGGGTATTCTTTGCATAACAATCCTTTTTGTTAAGAAATTATCTTCTGAAATGTCCCAGTTTAAAGGCAATAACACAATGTAAAATTGTATATAATTCCCACAGTTAAAAGAGAATAGGGCTATGAAGCAATGAACACAAAACAGGTTAACTTTTGAAGTGACTAGAAAAGTGAGAAGGAATCAGAAGCATGCAATGCTACCCATAGAAAAGATACTCAGTGTAGGGTCTGGAAGACTAGAGGGTATGTGAGGTTTCATAACCAAGAGAAAGACCCAGAAATGGAAAGCAAAAGTTGCCTTCTTCATTATTTTGATTTGACTAGCCATGACCCTGCATGGTATTTCTCCAGCTCTCGAAAATGTTCCAACCCTGTTGGAGTACATGAGCCATTGCTGGAGCAAAGAATGATGCATTCCACTCTGATCTGGAACGTTTCAAACATGGCCCTAGGTCAGTGGCTGACGTGCAGTTCCAATCAAAGATGACCAGATAATAATCAGTAAAGGTAGTCACAAACCCTGAGATCTTATAAGCAAAAGGAAGACTTGGAAGGGGGAAAATACTCCAACCAATTTCACCAGCGGCTCACTCAGCTGTGCTTGAGTCTCAGGATTAGTTCAACCTGAGGCTCTCTGCACATGGCCACATCTCCAGAACTGGTATAGGGCATCCATCCAGCCTGGAACAAATCTTCCCAGATTGCCTAAACCAACTCTGAGGACAAGGGCACCAGAAAAAATTCCCTGAATATCTGCCCCAGCATTCACCTCCCCATAAGACTTCAAGGCTTGAGTCCTTTTCCTGGTATGAAAGTCACATCTCTAAAGAAGAAATCAGAGAACGCCCTGATATATGCACTATTTTAATAAAATCATCTCTGATAAAATGTTAATAACCTCCTAGTTGGTCTGTGCAATAAATAGTACTTTCCAATCTCTCTCATTCTCTCCATCTATTCTATATGTAATTTCCAAAATTCCCTTTTTGAGGAGCTTGTGAGGCAATTACACCTCTGCTTTAAAACCTTCTAGAATTCCTAACTGCTTTCTAAACAAAGTCCAAGCTCCTCACCCTGGGCATGTAAGACTTTTGGTAAGCTAGACCTAGTGTGTCTTCCCAATGTTATTCTCAGTTTTTCTTCCTGTGTCCTGTTCTCCAGCAGATAGAAGTTTCACTGTTTTCCCTCCAGACTCAGTTCTGGTGACTTGGCTCATGCAGACACCTGCCCTGCCCTTTCCTCTCCTCACCTCATGTCTAACTCAAAAAATTGATGTTTTCTCCAGAGAGGTATCTTTGATATTTTATTCCAGAAATAATATTTCCCTCCTCTGAATGTCCACAGGAATTTGTCCATACCTCTCCCACATTTTTAATCAAGTGTTACCTTCTTATGGGGTCAGTTAAGCATGTGCTTTATCTCCTCTACAAGAAAGTAAGCTTCCTAAAGGCAGTATCCATGTACTTATTAGATATCCCATGAATACGTTTTGACCAAAGGGACAATAACACTTATTTAGAACTAGTATTGCTCTAAGAATATACTAGTATTCAGAAGATGGCAGCTTAGTTAAAGTTTTATTCTAAGACAGAATTCTGAATAAAGAGTGGGAAAATGGTGAAGTTGGAATCTAGCCCAAAAGAAGTTTTTGTTGCTTCCCAGAGATAATGTGACTGTGTTGTATTCAGTCATCCTCATTTTGTATATGCTTTCATCACTTGACTTTGAGGCACCACAAACTTCTGGATTTTTTCCTTTTCAAGTGTCCCTCCTCCTCTTCCTGGCCACCAAGTGTTGGTGCCCTGTGTTGACACTTGGACTCTCTCTTTTTTTCAACCATATTCACTCTTAGGCTTCACCTCCAGGCCCCTAGTTTGAAATCAGGGTAACTTGGCGAGATCTCATCTCTACAATAAATCAAAAATTAGCCGGGCGTTGTATCACGCGCCTGTTGTTCCAGCTACTTGGAAGGCTAAGGCGGAAGGATCATCTGAGCCCAACAGGTCGAGACTGCGGTGGCCGGGAGCGGCCACTGCACTCCAGTCTGGGCAACAGAGTGAGACTCCAACTCAAAAAAAAAAAGAAATCACAGCTCTGTGTTGATGACTCCTAAGTAGGTATTTGGATTTCTCCGACCTACCTCCTGAGTTCCAAATCAATGCATTCAGTTACCTTCTAGGCAACTCTACTTGTATGTCTAACAGGCACAGCAAATTCTACTTGGCTGAAACAGAATGTTTGACTTTTCTCAAGAGAAGTCACTCCTCTTCTATCTTTCCCCCTAAGGAAAAGGTAACACTCAGATATTCAGACTGAAAGTCCAAGTTGGCAAGCTCAATCCTCCATCCTCCTCACAAAACTCCTTCAGTAACCCTGTCAGCCTCTCCCCTTCTCTACCACAACCACCCTAGTCAAACCTATCATCCTGACTTGCTTGGCCCTCTAACTGCTCCCTGGCTCCCCCAACCCACCTCCCACCACCAGTTTATTCTCCATGCAACAACCACTTTTTAAAACATGAACCAGACCCTCCCTTCTACTTAGAACTCTCCAAAGAGTTGCTGTCACACTTGGAACCAAATCTGTACTCTGTACCAGGGTCTATGTAACCCTACATGGCACGACCTCTGGCTGCTTATCAGATCCCGTCTCTTACTCTCCACCAGACTCACAGCACTCCATGCACTCTGGCTGTTCCTCAAAGATGGCCTGCTTATTGCCACTGCAGGCCCTCTGTCCTTGCTCTTCCCTCTTCCTGGAAAACTCATTCCCGGACATTTGCATGCCTTCTGTCTCAGGTCTTTCAAAGCTCTGCACACATGTCATTCTCAAAAAGGCATTCCCCAACCAACCCTCCATCCAAAAAAAAAGTCTCCTCCTCAGATGCTATTACTGTCTTTTATTTTTCTTCTTAGCACTCAGGAAATATAGTGAAACTACACTGTATTTCCTCTTTCCTCATGCTACATCTACCCATGAATTTTGTGTACCTATCCCTGCCTCTCACCCCACTCCATTCCTTTCCATTGAGAAGAGCGAGCCCTGCTTGGTAGCAGCAGCCATGGTGTCACAGTTCTCTGTGGGGTGGAGGTAATGATTCACGGGTCTGGAAAGAAGTGATTTGGTCTCCTTATACCTCCTCTCTTATAAAATTAACAAAAGGCAGTCATGTCTGCTCAACAAACTCAATGTTTCTCTTCAGTGTTTTGTTCTAAAATCTAAGCTGGTAGCAGGGAGTTGGCAGTTTCTTCCCTTTGTTCATGCTAAGCTACATTGTCTGACTTGGTCTTCATCAGAAATAATGACATTTCTACACCCATCTGCTCACCCTTTTGCTTTAACTTTCATAGATTCAGACCTCAGACCAGAAACAGGGATGCTACTGATTGGGTCCCCTCACAACCTAACAATACATTCACTTCATTTCTTCTCTAATTGTCTCCTCCAGCTGGAATGTACACACCATGACTTTTAGGACTTTATCATTGGTTCCTAGAACAATGTCTAGTGTAAGTGGGTGCTTTAAAAATATTTGTTGAGGCTGGGTGTAGTGGCTCACACCTATAATCCTAGCACTTTGGGAGACAGAGGTGACCTGAGCCCACGGGTTCAAGACAACATGGCGACAACTGGGCAACATGGCAAGACATCATCTCTACAACAAATAAAAAAAAGTAGCTGTGCATGATGGTGCATGCCTATAGTTCTAGCTACTTGGAAGGCTGAAGTGGAAAGATCACCTTAGCCCAGCAAATCAAGGCTACAGTGGCCGTGAGTGTGTCACTGCATTCCAGTCTGGGTGACAGAGTGGTGAGAACCTGATTAAATAATAATAATAATAATAATTTGTTGAATGAATGAAAAAAGTACCCAATCTTCCTTTACAATAAAAAAAAAAAAAAAACCAGGTGAATTTTTTCCACATGTTATTGTTACACAGCCAAAGTTTATAACGTAGGCAACAAAAGGACTAAAAATTATATCAAGAAATATATGAATAGACACTTCTCAGAAGACATACGAGTAGCCAACAGATACAAGAAAAAATGCTCAGCCTCACTAATCATCAAAGAAATTAAAGTTAAAACCACATTGAAATACCACTTAACTCCAGTCAGGATGGCCATCACCAATAACTCAAAAAACAGTAGATGCTGGAGAGGATGAGGGGAAAAGGAAACACTTTAACACTGTTGGTGGAAATGCAAACTAGTATAACCTCTATGGAAAATAGTGTGGTGATTTCTAAAAAAATCTGAAAATTGACCTTCCATACAACCCAGCAATTCCCCCTGAGAATATACCCAAAGGAACTCAAATCACTCTACAATAAAGATACCTGCACATGCCTGTCTATTGCAGCATTATTCACAATAGCAAAAACATGGAACCAACCATGCTGCCCATTGAAGTGGACTGGATAAAGAAAATGTGGTACATTTACATGATGGAGTATAATGCAGCCAAAAAGAAAAACGAAATTATGAACTTTGCAGCAACCTGAATGGAATTAGAGTCTATAATACTCAATGATTTATCACAGAAACAAAGATCTGAGTACCACATGTATTCACTCATAAGTGGACCTTGAACATTTATCATAATACCATAAGAAAGGGATTGGCAGTAGTGGGACACTGCCCAGTGGGGCAGGGGGGACACATGATATCAATAAGGGTACCTACACTTTACCTGTATGTTGATCCTGTATGTACCTAACCCTCATTTGTACCCCACATTTTAAAAATAAAATGAATATATATTAAAATTCAAAAATAATAAAAAATTATATCAAGAAATAAAAATATAATCCAAACACATCTTTCCACTCTACGACCACCCCTTGGCCTCTCTCACCTGGGTCATCACAATGGTCTCCTACCAGGCCTCCCTGCTTCCACCCATATCCCCACAGTTCACTCTCTGTAAACAGCCGGAGTGATCCTTTTAAGGTGTAAGGCAAGTCACAGCAGATCATGTAATTCCTCTGCTCAAAACCCTGCAGAGACTCTCCTTCCACTCTGAATAAAAGCCACAGTTCCTACCCAGATCTCCAAGATGGACTGTGATCTGGCCCCTACCACTTCTTTGACCCTGGCTGATCCTCCTCTGCTGCTTTCACTCTGCTCCAGCCACGCTGCTCCTCCTGGCTGCTCTTGCCTCAATGGGCTCCACATGGACCAGTCCTTTGCCTGGAATGCTAGATCTCAGACATCTGCTTTGAGGATTCTCTCACTTCCTTTAAGTCTTTGCTCAAACTTCACCCCACCAGCTCAGTGAGACTTACACTGACCACCTTATTTAACACTGTAATTGTCCTCTCCTTCCCTTTACTTCCTATTACCAATCCCTAAAGGACAAACTCTGCTCAAAACGTTCTTCTTTCCCTAGCACACAGCACCATCCCACTTACAGTGTACTCTTCTTATTTCTTATGTGTACTGCAAAGAGTATGCCTCTCCCACCAACATGTGCCCTTCACGGGAGCAGGGATCATTGCCTGTTTTGGTCACAGAGGTATTGTAAGCACCTTGAACACTACTGGCACATAGGTACTTAACTGTTGAATGGATCAACAATTGAATGGAGGGAATAGTTTTATTTCATGGTTTAAAATAAAAACAAACTGAAACAGAGCTTCAGATCGTGTCCTTCTTCGTGAGCAATGTGTGCACATCATACCTCCATAAGGATGAGTCCTGTAACTGGGACTTGGAGGGGAATAGAGCTGCAGTTGAGCTGTGAAGATCCAAACCACTCGGAAAATGTACTCAGTGAAGGGGTGCAAGGGCTTGACCACATACGAGAGCTTGGACACAGTCTAGATCAATGAAAGATCAATAATCATCATTTAAAGAATCACCACCATACACTGGGACTCAAGAGCACAGATGAATTTGTAGAAGACAGGTGGTCTTTTGGATATTGGGCCACCAGGGCCTGACAGACTCAAAATTAACTTCTTCTTCAAAATTGCAAAATGATGAACTCAATCATTTGTCATTTACCTCAAGGATTTACTTAAAATTTTCTATGTTAATACACTTTGTATCTCGGCACTATTTTTTTTTCTGAATTTTCTTATACTTCCCTAAAGGGTACAGTCCTGGATGACTCCCCTAGATAGAACATCTAAATTAGAACAACTCCCTGTGAGAATCTCCCTCCTGTCTTCCATTCTAGTTGGAATATTTTAGCTGAAATGGGCAGATAATGAGCAACAGGATGATGCTGTGCTGAAGGAATAGTGTATATGTCCAATATGATATTTTCTTATAAAATAGAGGGTTTAGCATTAGCTTGCTGCAGAGAATTAATCTAATCCAAACACTCATCTTACACTTGAATCTTTGCTAGGATGCCTGTGTGTATATATATAATTATATGCAGTAATTTACCACTTACTTTAATTGGTGGGGGGGAATCTGTGCTTAAGTACAAAGGCAGTCATTCATACCTTAGTATAAGTCCAGCTTCCCAGAAGTTGTGCATATTTCCACTGCACAATATATTTTACTCCAGAGATGTTGACCGGTTTCCATCGTAATGCCACACTATGGCTTCCAATGGAAGACACATAGGGTGCAGTGGGGAGGTCTGCATTTTCTGGGGAGAAAACAAGATTCCACTCACCATGCACTCCTGTCCATCAAAGCAGGAGAAATTGTGCCTGCGTCACCTTGGGCTCTCAGCATTCTCTTACTATAACTATATCTTGCCTGAACAACAAATAATGCACACATTCAATTGATTTATTTTTCAAAGTCAGTCTGGCAACACTTTTTCCCACAGAATTCACTGTTGTCTTTAAACAGTATTTTTGTTGTTGATGATGTTGTTGTTAACAGGTTGATGATAGAGTGTTCTGAGCTGTCCAGTTTTCTGACAATATTATTCCCTCACAGGTGAGGGGGCTAAACGCCAAGAGCATGTCTATGGCGTAACAGAATTATCCATTGTCCTGAGACATGTACCACAAGATAGTCTTGAAATTTTATACTATAATTCTACTCTGATTGTCCATGTTGTCAACAAATGATTTTTATATGTACAGAGTAATTTCATTTACTCCAAAAGATTCTATGTTCAGATTCTGTTTCACATTATAAAATATGTCATGCCTTCTAAACTTTAGAGACATTTCATATAATTGGAGGCACACATTTATGGTACTTCTTGCCAGGCACTGTGCTAGGAGCTATATTACAGAATGGGATGAACTCACTGGGATGAAATAATTTTACTTTCCTTTTTTCTCTTTCTACAAAATTGTAATAAATGTAATGCTTCAGCTTTCTTTTATAGAAACAAATCACTACTTTGGTTGAGAAAGCATGGTAAATTTGATAGGGAGTTTAAGATGGTTAACTACAAACTCCCAGATCCTCATTCTTTCTGGTTAAAAGTAAATGGACAGAATTCACATCACTACAGATACTGGATATGGACTAATTAAAGCTCATAGTCTGTAATCTAGAAAAATTAAAACCATTATCACCTGAAGATCTATTTCATGGAGAGACCTGACACAACCTTTCTCTGCTGATTCTCTTATTTGTAGTTCATTTTTGGCTTATACAACTGTATAATCAAAGCACAGCTCCATTTTATGGTGTGAGACTCTATTATGGTGTGAGACTCTGGATAGCAGGGATTTGTATGTACTGTGGTCACCTTGAAGAAGAGTCTGATGATGGAGCTGTCAGCAGAGTAAGGAAGAATAACCAGGAAGCATCAGAAATGGCATGGGGTGAGAAATGAGCAGAAGCAATCAGAGTTACCTAAGTACAAGTAAATGTAAATTTCATACCTAAGTATAGACACGTGTTTCAAAGCCATGGTGATACATATGTAAAAAAATAGAGGTAAAGTATTCTGAAGCATCGAGGCCAGAGTGAGCCAAATGAGAAAGAAAAGCTGGACTGAGCTACATCCTAGTTTCAATCCATGGCAGAGTGGGTAAGAAAAGGCTCAGCAGCCAGATAGCTGGGTTAGAATTCCAGTGATATCCCTTACTAGCTATGCAGCCCAAAGCATGTATTTAAATGTTGTGCCACAATTTTCTCACCTGTAGCATGAGGTTAATAATCATATTTACCCCTGAAGACAAAAGGAACTAATATCTATAAATTAATGAGGGTAATATCTGACTTACGAATAGCTAATAAAATACCTATTTTTATTTTAATATATTATTGCCTATTATAATTTTCCACCACATAGAAAGGGGCATGGAGGATATCTAAATCAAGTAATTAGCAGACCTATAGATAAATGGACCGGGTGCCAGATGTGTTAGGGACAAACAGGGGCTTAGGTGCATAAGTGAAAAGATTAACTATAACAGACTGCAGATATGTTCTGTAAGCACAAACGCCTTTATTTAGACTTGATATATTTCATGTGTTAGTAGTACATGGAATTTGATCCACAACCAACGAGAAATGAAAAATAAAGCATTGATTACACTTGTATTGAAACAAAATTGTATAATAAAATTGTTAGTATAATTTTAGAAAATAAGAAAAGGATTTAAACCAAAGATTCCGAACTTCCTCAGTTCTGCTGTCCTTAGATTGTCTATAATTTTTGTTATGGTTCCCTGGCCCAGAAGAATTACCTAACAGTTTCATTTTTTAAAGTATTATAATTTAATAAGTATGTGTGTTCTAACAACTTAGAACACATAAGTTGAAAGACAAATTTACATATTTATTTCATTTTAAATACAAACAACTGCATACTAATGAGATCTGTGTGCCTCTTGGGCACGACACAGCTTCTCAAATCTTGTAATCAGGCTGGACATCACTTTTCTCCCTCCTTATTCCGTCTTCAGTTTCTCATGGTAGTTGCTTATTATCACGGCAATTACAAAAAAAAAAAAAAGCACTGCAAATATATGGTAGCATGAAAAGAAATGTAGTACAATTTATTGTTTACACTGTGAACTGCCTCTAACCAGTAGATTTGGCAATGTCCAACACAACAGATGCCAACCATCCCTGAGTTTCCCTCAAGTGTTTAAAGTACCCCATGGTGCCCCATGAGGTTACTGTGATGATCTGGGGCACACCAGTGCACAGTTTGGAAACCACAGCAATACATTTTTCCACAGCTAACTCCCATGACAAAGAATAAAAAATATATATCACGAACTCTCCACAGAAATATCAAGAAGGGTCTTTTGCAGGACACTAAAGGGCAGAAGCAAATCAGGACAGCAAGGTTAGATCTTTCTTCCAATTTACATCAGCCACTGAGCAAGAAGTCAGACACAGAAACATCATATGGAAGTGTCAAGCATCTTCTGGTCTGGGAGGAGCTATCTATCTCTCAGTGGGAGCATACCCTAGGAAATTCTGGAAAAGATTTATGCTAACATCCAGGTTATGCCTTTTCAAAGTTTTGGCCTTTCAGGACTCACTAGAGAATTAACATTCTAGGGCAAAGCCACCTAGACACGTCCAACCTACTCTGAAATCAGGCAGATAGAAGTTTGATATACCCAAGTCCCCTACTTACTCAAAATCTAATACTGAGAAGCAGAGCTTTGATACATTTTATATATTCCTAGGGCCTTTTGGAAACCATGCACATAGTAGGCACTCTATTGAATAACTTAACTGAATAATAAAATGCACATTAAACAAAATATCCCTAATACTTTGAGTTCATTAAAATAGTGGCATTCCTTGATATCAAAGATCTTCTCAGAATGTACCTTCGTCTCTCCTTAAGATAAAAGTGATTGTACCTACTGAACATAAGGACAAAATCTAGTCCTAAACATCAGTCATGTGCCATGTTTCCTCTGCTTTGCTCTAAAAGGGACTTGCTGAATCTTTATCAGAATGGTCTCCACATTTGAAATTATTGCATTTTCTCTATAAACACATGTTTTTGGTCCTACTGAGATGTAGAAGTCTAGCTATTTTTAGAGTAATGTCATCATCTTTACATAATTACAAGTCCCTAAAGTGGTGTATACTATTTAACAATTGCTGTAGTGTCTTCTTACCTAGTACTTCCTCTTCATATGCACCTTCCGCACTGCTGCAGCCAATCTCACATGACTCTCGCTGTGGAAGATGGATAGCATGCCAGTCAGTGTGGCCTTGGCACTGGTTTTGCTGATAAGCTTCAACTACATTTTGATATCTGAATGCCTGATTACAGATTTATCTTTATGTCAACTATTTCAACTGTAATAAATTTCCTTAGAGGAGTGCTTCCCAAATTTTTTGGCCATGTTTCACAGCAAAAAATAATTTAATAAAACAACTCAGTTCACACTTTTCCCCATTGATAACTGTTTCATTGAGATATATTCATGTGCCATAAAACTCACCTACTTAAAGCATACAGTACAATAGTTCCTAGTATATTCACAGAGTTGTATAATAATCACCACAATCTAATTTTAGAACATTTTCACCATCCTAAAAAGCAACTCTGTACCTGTGCCGTGTTCTTACATGTCCAGTCCTATTCCATTCTATTCAATTTCCTTTTGTTTAATGTGACTTTTGATTCATAGAATTGATTTTATAATCCTCTAAAAGGTCACACCCCATAATGTGAAAAAACATTGAGCTCAACAGTACAACTACACGTTTGCCATTTTGGTTAAAGCTTTGATGAGCTGAAATTCCAAAATTCTAGCCTCAAATGAGGCTTAGGGACAATTTTGTATATCTTTGCCTTTCTTGGAAAATTAAAAGTTGTCTATAAAATTTCATAATAGCTGGACATTTTAATGGATGTCTTAATATCAATGCTGAATTTTACGATATGTGAAAACGAATAATGATTAACATTTTATCTCATTAACAGAAAGCAGAGTACACAGCTTGATGACTGAACACAAATTTCTTGTGACCCCAATTAGATGCATCAGCTTTGGCTGCAAAACACACACACATAGAAATACAGGAGGCTGAAGCAGGAAGACCATTTGAGCCCAAGAGTTCAAGGCTGCAGTGAGCTATGAGCACCACTGCATTCTAACCTGGGAGATAGAGGGAGACCTTATCTCAAAAAAAGGATAAAATATCTCATTAATAGTTTATATATTGATTACATATTGCCTTGATAATATTTGGAGTATATTGAATTAAATTAAATATATTATTAAAACTTAAAAAAAGAAAAGGCATACATTAAAACTACAACACAATCATAATAATGCCATCCTGCCCTCTTTCTATTCGTAAGTATAATTCTCATAATAGTGGAAACAACAGCATAATTAATACATTTGCCCTAAAAAGAAGGTTTGTACCTTGTAAATACTAACAATCCAGTGTTTGAACTATGCACTGACAGGAAGTGGGGCTTGATAAGCCCAGATTTGCTTAAAGATTAACTTAAGTACCTTAGTTTGGGCTCAGGCTTATTTAACTTAAAAGTTTAGGATATTTTTCATATTTTCTTTGCAAATTTTAGTGAAATGCATTCAACATATTTGTTAACTGCAGAGAATAAACAAACCAAGTGACAACAAAATTATTATATTACATGAGATTTTTTTTTCAAGAAAGAAAACTGAGGAAGAAAGGGTCATATTTGGAAATATAGATGATTTAGAAATGTCGCTATTCCTGACAACCAGGGGAAATTGTGGCCCTGGTTGGGTTGTTGTTTATTTTGGGGGGGGAAGTGTTAGGAAACACATATAATATATAATAAAAATCACATCTATCTAGGAGTTACAATGTTATCTCAAGTGGAGGCAAAACTACCAAGTTTTTCTGCTCTCTCTCTCTCTCTCTCTCTCTCTCTCTCTCTCCCCCCCTTATCCTCCTCCCCCATCTCTCCATCTCTCCACCCAAGGGAGGCAATTCACCATTGGACTTCAAATAAGGTTATCCAGTGTTTCTCAAGTTCAAATTGCCTAGAGAGAATCTAGAAGTGATTAGATCCAAGGAATTGACAGAATCTTAGCCCAAAACCCAGAATGGAACATTTATATGACATATGCCAGGTTACTGAGCTCCCATTTCCCCTGTAGAAGCCAAATTTACTCTTCTCAGGGGCCACACCAACCTGCGGCTTCTGTCCTCATCCACACTCTCATTTTTCCCATTGTAGTCAGACCATCTTTATTATCACTCTGGCTCCTCCCTTGGTTTCCCTGACTGGCACATGTGATGCCAGTGTCTTTTCTCACTTCTGTAACACAAGGAAGACATACCCACCAACCTCCATATGAATTGTGGCATTGTTTCCTTAAAATTTTTTTATTCATTTAATCATTCAATAATACTTGAACATTTGGACTTCGTTGTGCCAAGCACTGTTTTAGGCTCTAAGAATCTGGCAGTGAGCAAGAAAGGTAAGTTATCTGGCTTCGGGGAATTTGTACTCTCTTAGAAGAGGATAGACAACATCTGAATGACAAATTTTTAAAAAGTCCTGATAGTGAAAATTGCTAGGAAGAAAATAAAACAAATCAAAGGCACAGACATGAGTAAGCAGGCAGGAGACTGTCTTTATTGGAGGGATCAGGAAGAACTATGTGGAAGCGACCCTCAAGCCAAAACCAAGACCTCAGAAGAGGCTGGAATTGCAGATGTCTGAACAGGAGCAGAAGCAATGGCAGGAGGAAAGCTTTGAGGCAGGAATGGGCCTCTTATGCCAAGAAAAGGGCAAAGTCAGTGTGGCCAGCACAGAGAACTAGGGTTGGGGGTGCAAGATAAGTCAGAGTGGGAAGTAGCAGAACCAGTAGACCTTGGTAATTTGTAATTTTTTCCAAATTGCAATAGAAAGCCATAAAGAGGGCATTCAGAAACAATAAGTTCTATACCTGATCTTAGCCACAGACAGAGATCCAATGATAACATGTAATTTGTGTTTTAAATGATGAGATAAGCTATCTCACTTTTCCAAGTTCTATTTTGCTAAGTTATCACTTTCAAGACTATTCCCTCCAAGGAATGTGAATTACAAAAACTCCAAGCCTCCTAGATTGAACCATCAATGACTAAAGAGTGTGAGTTCCTAAAGGTATAGTCAACTGAGTTGAAATATCTTTCTATGTATCTATCCATACTACATGAATCCTTGTTCAGTTCTATTCCATTGGAAGTACATCATTTTAAGGTGTAAAATAGCAAGGTACAAAGACAAAAGAAAAGAATAATTATGTAAATTACAACACTGAGAGGAAAGATTTCTATTATATAAGCAGACTACTGGGTTGAACAGTAATTTCCAAGGAATCCTCACGTACCAAATCCAACCCTGGATGACTTCAGTGCCAGAGAGACTTTCTCTCAATTTTTCTGACGCTGCTACATTCCTTCTAGGGACTGTTCTTTGAGAGTAATTTTGCTTGAATCACATAAAAGCATTCTGAGATAGTTTTTTGTTTTGTTTTGTTTTTGCTTTCATCTCAATCAGGAGAGAATTTTGTCTATTTACATATGGGCAACTTTTCTCCTCGGCTTCATCTCTTTTTATTCAACTCCCACCTCCACCCACTCCCAAGGAAAACTGCTGAAGTGCAGAATAACCAACCACTATTGAGAAAGCATGTCAATTTGATGGGTTTTTTTTTTTGTTCTCTACTAAGAGGGAATTTTTCTGTACTAGTGGATGATAATTTATACTCCTTCTCCAGGTGGGATAAGATTGTTCTGCTCACAAGCTTCAAAGATATCTAAATAAAATACAACACATATTTTAATTTTTTTCTTTAGAGACAGGGTTTCACATGTTTCCCAGGCTGAACTCAA
Organism: Carlito syrichta; assembly: GCF_000164805.1. Lineage (NCBI taxonomy): Eukaryota > Metazoa > Chordata > Mammalia > Primates > Tarsiidae > Carlito > Carlito syrichta. The sequence goes on along the minus strand of NW_007009539.1, from coordinate 136,716 downwards.
ACTCCTGAGCTCAAGCAATCTTCTTGCCTCAGTCACCCAAGTAGCTGGAACTACAGGCGCACACCATCACACCCAACCAACATAGGATTTTAAACTGAAAAATAATGTTGCTTCTTCATACCATCTACTGTCAAATAACCTTATTCTGAGGGGATGAAGTCCATGACAGGTAAGCTCAGTTGAAGACTGGATAGGAGATGATCAAAATGTCAAGGTCTTTCTGAAGGAGAGGAGAAAATCAAGTGCAGCAGAGGCTAAGAGGACCACAGGGAGGCCCGGACAGGCCAACCAGAGGCTGTGTGAAATGTCACTTGTTATCAGAGCTGGTGGGAGTCATGGGATGTGTTTTAAAACACTGGCAAAGGACTTTGTTAAGTAAAAAAGAAAAATGCAATTAAAGGACTCTCTTTTAATGTGCTGTATTTACTGATAGAGCATTATACATTATGAGGAAGGAAAGGGAATCAGCAGATACATCCCTAGATGTGCACCTTCCTTCCTCCTCCCACCATCCTTAACTCACTCCCACCCTGCCCAGGCTCCAGGAATTACAGTCTTTCAAAGCAGATTAGAGTAACACATATGTATATATGTCAATGTATACACACACATATATGTGTATTTTATATATTATATATGCACAGACATATATAAAACAGCAAATATTTGTGCAAAAATGAAATTACACAGTCATTTTTATACCCAGGGTAATAACCCTTTCAGGAAGAATGCTTCTGTGTACTGAGAATACCTCAGGATTCTTCACTCTTATTTTAATCAACTTTTAAAGGCCAGAGGTAAAGACACATGGTTTGATGATATTGCTTTTGTGATTGCCAACTCACCTCACAAACTGTGCCATAGGTATCATTCTGTGTAGAAAAAAAATAAAACTACTTAAAATCCTGAGAGATATACATAATGTTAATTACACTTAGCTGTATACTTCTTCTAAATTAACTTCTTGCCCCACCATTGATAAACAAGCAACAAAAACAAAGCAATGGAGCTCAGAACTGGGCCATTTGTCCAGGCAGGCCACTAAATAATCAACTCTAAAAATTACATTGTTTGTATCACTTGGAAAATGGTAGCACATGATGTCTACTGGAAAATCACAGCCAACAAGAGATAATCTATGACGTTCTAGGTTAGAGAGAGAAGGGATGTTTGCAGATATACAAGGGATATACAACCAGAAATGAAAACCACCAACAGCAATGTCTAGCAAAGGCCAGCAGAGTCCTCTGCTCAGATTGACCCATCTAGCATCCACACAGCTTCCTGGCTAGCTGTCTGGCTGCAAATGGTACCTCGATTCATTCCCTAAACAAGTGTTGACCTAGCAGCTGCTCTGTATCCCGCACTGCTCAGTGCAAGAGATACAGAGAGTGTTCTGCCCTGATGAAGCTTACATGTTGGGTTAAAAGGTACTAAATGTGCAACTAGACAGATGATTGTTTGAGTGACAATTTGTAAAAAACATAATAACTGCTAATTCCAGATAGCATGTGCCCTACCCTTTGAGAACTTTCATTCTTTGAGGCACACAGTCACAAATGTGGGAGCAGGCAGAAGTCACCCGTGTATGGAGGTCTGCGAGAACATACTATAAAAGAAAAACTCTGAAGACCATATATAAGGAGAGGTCAATGTCTTTATTTAAATCTTGTGCTATAATCCAACTCATTAATAGAAAGTGACATTGGGATTCTCCCAACGTTACCAAAACTCTTACTAATTTAGCCTCTAACCTGAGCAACAACAACAAAAAAATCCCACTTTTAAATGACAAAAATCTTATCCATGAGATCAATGTGGTTACAGTGTGTTAGGCACTATCTTTCAGAAGGAGATTCTATGATTATGCACACTTATTGATGAGGAAAGTAAAGTACCAAAGGGTTAAATAAATACCTTAACAACGTTACACACTAACTGGCAAAGCCAGGTTAAGTGAAAACAAAAAGTATCTGGGGATGTATTTCTTACATAAAATGTAGGAAACTAGGTGTTTGTGACTTCTGAATTAAGTTGCTATAATGTTCCCTGCAAAGAAACTTGGAACATGGTCTAGGGTCCTGCTATTCAAAACATGCTCTGGGGACCACTAGCATGGCATTACCTGGGAGTTTGTTACAAAGGCAGAATCTCAGGCCACACCCAAAGCCTAATGAATGAGAATCTGCATTTGAATGAGATCCCAGATAATTGCTTATTAAAGTATGAGAAGTGCAGGTCTAGGAAATTTAACAAATTACCTAACATTCTACTAAAAGGCCTTTATAGTTTTGGAACGGTTGGACTTCCCTGGCAGCTCTGGGTTCTGTGATTTGCATTAACCTTCCTTGACCCCAAGTTGTATTACTAATGTTGATCTCTATTTATTTTCCATTACTATGACTATCATATTTTTCCTTTAGGGCCAAGCAAAGGAGCTGAAATCCAATGGAGACGCAAATAGAAATCCTCTTCAATAACTTTTCTCTGAAAGGAAGCATCAGTATCAAAATAGAAGCATAATACTTACACACTTCAAAGCACAGTTTTCTTGATTTACAGTGTTCCAAAAGTGACATCCCTGGATGCACTGTAAGAGACAATAACAGACAATGGTGAATGCTAAAGAAATGTGACTTTTTCTTGTTACCTGAAAGTGCAATATAGTAACAAAAAGTATCACCCTGTGTTTTAGAAATAGAAATCTACCAAGGGATCTGAAGCCTCCAAAGAATCAAGACCTATGGGATTCTAAGCAGAGCTGTTTACAGACAGGGGTTGGCATGGCTTACCACAAGGCAGCAGGGTTGCTGAGTAGAGATAAACTCGAGGTGGGTTGACCTAGAATTCAGAGAACGTCCAACCTTCAGGGAATACACTGTCCACTGTGTAACTGGCAAAGGTAAAGTCCAGGACAATGTGGCTTCAAGTATCCTAGGTGCATAGGGTATCCTCAAGTGACAGCAAAACTTACAAATGGGGACTCAACGAGACAGTAACATGTCAAAATCTGAATAGGTAGACAGCTTGGAAGTCTGCTGTCTACTAGTTGACTTTCACTCCATGACTGCCTTGAAAATATTCTCCCAAAGCTGCCTTGCCCGGCTATTGGATAGATTTGACACCTTCCTTCTTGATTGACTTGTTTGTGCCTGTGTCTGTGAGGGTCTTTCCTCCTACAGGCCATGGTAGCACGTGGATACCTTTCTCCTTCCTCTCAGTTCCTGCTCGGCCTCCTTTGCCATCTCTTTTTTCCTCTCTCCACCCTTGTTGTGTCTGTGTCCTTGCCTCAGATTTTTCTCTTCTCACTCCTTGAGTTCTTCTTGCATGTGCTTTTCTGCTACATCAGATTCAGATGACTGAGTATTGACAACTCCCTAACTTGTAACTGGAGCTGAGGCTCCTTCCTAAGCTACAAACCCAGATATACATGTGCTTATTAGATCATCCCTACTTCAGTACCTACAAGCACCTCATATTCAGCATGTAAAACAGTAAGCCACACAGCTCTGTGGTCAAAATCACATTAGACCTGTGCTGTTTCCTCTTCAATACACTTTATTTTAAATAAATTCTATAATTCAGACTTCTCAGTGCTTTTTATTGATTTTCTTGCAGCAAGGACAAATAAATGATATTTTACTCAGCAATTATTCTTATTGTTTAAAAAAAACTGACCATTATCTCTCTTTATCAATACAATCACTGTAAAATTCTTGACAGTGAAAGTGGTTACTCACCGGCTCACTCAGATTATAGGGTATGCCAATGTCAAACTGCCTGCCCTGAAATGAAGAAGGAGGTAGTAAACGCGAGATATCAATATTAGGTTCAGTGTAACCACATCTTTAAATTTAATTAATAAATACATAAATAAAAAATTTTTAAAGTTTCCTGGAATAGTGTTGCCTCCTCAGTGTCTTGTAACTGTAAAGTAAGGAGCCAAGTGTTTTAAAGGTAGTAAATCCATCATGATCAGACAAAATGTTGGTACGGTACAAATGACAGATGTAGGGCTGATCAGGCGCAGTACCGATAATCCCAGCACTTTGGAAGGCTGAGTTGGGACAACTGCTTGAGCCCAGGAGTTCAAGACTAGCCTATGAAACATAGTGAGGCCTTGTCTCTACAAAAAGTCAAAAAATTAATGTGGCACGGTGGCTCACATCTGTAGTCCCAGCTACTCAGGAGACTGAGGAGGAAGGATCACCTGAGCCGAGGAGGTTGAGGCTGAGGTGAGCCATGATCGTGCCACAGCACTGCAGCCTGGGCTACAAAGTGAGTCCCCAGCTCAAAACAAAAACACATTATAGATGTAATGTCTAAGAATTCTGCCAGTACTACAAAGAGGATGTGACTATCTGGAGTGGTTAGGACAAGAGAAGATACTCACACAGAATTAAATAAACTGGTGGCATTTGTCAATTAATCAAGTCAACTAAAGAATTGTGCTCAGATTTTTCTTTTTTCAAATGACTCATTAAGTGCCAAGGGAAAATAGAAATTCATATATTGTAACACATATGGTCACTGTTTATTTCTCACATATTCTCAAATGTTAAGCAATCATTTTTGTTCTGGGAAAAATAAAGAAATGAGAACTAAGGACAAAAATCTCTAAATTGCTCATCCTCTCCCTGGTCATTATTTGAGTAGAGTCCTTCATAGATAGGAGGGTCTACGGCACCTACAGCAGATGACATATTGGGCCTGTAGTGGCAAATACCCAAATCGTGTTGCCAGCTTTTTAGAGGGGAAAGTGGAGCATCCCATCACTGAGTTCACCCAGGGCTCTCTTCCTACCCATCCATTCTGCTCTTTAGCCCCAGCACCTAGAACAGTGCCTGATGGAAATAGGTGCTTGATAAAAGACAGGTATGCTAAAGGAGTAAACCCTGAACTCATTGTAGTCTCCCACATCTTTAAAATAAAATTGATAATAAATCAATAAAAGTGAGAGAGAAAGAACTTTATCTTTTAGCTTGATTTTGCAAACGAATGTGTAGTAGTGCTTTGTTTCCATTAATATTGTTGAAAATGAAGTTTGTGTTCCCCTTTATATGACTGAATCACAATCATGTAAAATCAGATGAAAAATCACAATTGAATTTTTTCCCATCCCTTCAAAAATGTATGTTAGCTCATAAAAGAAAAAGGAGGAATGCTAGGTAATTTTTGTGTTTCATTTTAAACAACTGGATGACAGCGATGTTTCCTGATGAGTATAAAGTTGCACTGTAATAATAATGAGGACTTCTGAAGGCACTACTCAAGATTCAATTTAACAGACTGAATGAAATGCCCATTAAGTGGTCTTGGGCAAAGTAGCTCCTGAGTCAGGCCTGTGAGTTTCTGATGAAGCAGATTTTGTCAACACTCTTTCTTAATCTCCATTAATTATCCATCCTCTTCTTCATAATTATCATAGCTAATATGTATTGAAATATTCTTATGTTCCAGGTACTCTTACAGGTGTTTTACACTAAGTCTTACTCAATCATCTCAACAACCCTATAAGGTAGATGCTATAATTAACCTCATTTTACAACTGGGACCCAGGGGTGTGTAGTAACTGCCTGAGTTAGGACTTGAAGGAGACAGGAAGATTCCTCCACAGTGTGTCCTCTTTTCTTTTTTTCCATTTTACTCTTTCATTTATTTAGTACCATACTATCATTTTTTTTTAATTTTAAGACACAGGGTACAATTCAGGATTAGGTATACAAGTGGTGATCATACAGGTAAAGTTTGGACCTCCCTTTAGTCCCCACTTTGTCTGGTTTGAGATCAGGTACACTTGTTGAAGTTGTTTCCCCCATACCCCCAACCCTGGCAGTATCCCACAACTGCCAATCCCTTTCTTATAGCTTGTCCTCTTAACCCATCCCCAGATGCCTCCCAGAGTCACATTTCTCACTTTGGACCTGAGGATCCCCACTGGTCTACCCTAGCTCCAACTGCTCCAGTTATCTGTTTCAAGACAAACTCAGTCCTACATCTTTTAGCTGAACACCTATCTCCTGGTGTAAGCTATTCTATTCTGCCTACCTCCGCTGGAATTAATCCCATTCTTCCTCCAACCCTGAGAAATGGAACAGGACAGAATGCTCTGCATTTTAATTCCACATATGATACTCGCTCCCAGTGTGATATTTTAAAAGTTACTGTGCTGTCTAACATTAGTGTTGATATCTGTGACATAAGTAGACTAATACTCAATTCATAAACTTCTGTGAGGATTCAATTAAATGTATTAATGATTATAGTACAGTGCAAGCACTTAGAAATGTATTGTGTGCCAAGTCACTACAAACAGGCTTTTGCATAAATATATTTGATTAGCTATGCAATAATCTCAGATACATTTCTTGATGTGTAGGATTAAAGATATATTTTCCCTTTTAATTTTGATAAGTATTAAACCCTCCTTTTCTAGAAATCTATCAATTTACCTCCCAACCAAGAGTTCATGAAAGTGTCAGCTTTCCCATATCTTTTCTGACTATAAATGTTTCATCTTTGCCAGTCTGATAGAGGAAAAGTTAATAATTTCTTTTTACTCTGCAATTCTGTGGTTGCTAGGAGGTTGAGTACCTATTACATGCTTTTAGTCATTTATATTTCTTCTTTTTTGAAGTGGCTGTTCATGTTCCAAATTTATTTTACATGCTTTCAGGTATATCAAGGTGGTAAAAAAACAAAACTTTATTTATCATATGCAAAAATTTTTTCACTTTTTGTCTTTGCTTTTATTGTATTTTGCTTATTATGATAACAGTTTAAGTTTCTAAGTAGTCAAGTTTATTGATAATAGCTTTTTAGGGAGCTGGAATTTTTAAGTCAGGCTTCTTAAGGCATTCTCACTTCAGGATTTTAGACACACTCACCTCTAATTTTTTCTAATATTTTTATGGGGTGAACTCTTGTTTTGTTTTGGTTTTGTTATTTGTCTGTATTTGTCACGCCTTTAATAAAATACTTCCTAGCCGGTTTCGGTGGCTCAGCCTGTAATCCCGCCCCTTTGGGAGGCTGAGGTGAGTGGATTGCCTGAGCCTGCGGGTTCGAGACCCGCCTGGGCAGCGAGACCTCATCTCTACAATAAAAAAAAAAGCCAGCCGGGTGTGGTAGCGCATGCCTGTAATTCCGGCTACTCGGAAGGCTGAGGCGGAAGGATCGCTGGAGCCCAGCAGGTCGAGGTTGCGGTGGCCGGAAGCGGCCACTGCCCTCCAGTCTGGGCGACCGAGTGAGACTCCAACTCAAAAAAAAAAAAAAAAATACTTTCTAACATTTATTTGAATCTGGTATTGATGTAAGAATTTATTTTTTATTCTAAATGGTTAGTGCCTCATTGGTTTGAATTGTCATCGTTATTGTATTCCAACTCCCTTCTGTACGTGTTTTTATTTCTGGATCATATTCCACTTTACTGGCCAGTCCATTCCTATACCAATATAATGTTAATTTCTGGATATTTTGTAGAGTTGTTGGATTGTGGTTTTGCTTCATTATCTTATTTTAATGTTATATACTGATTATGCAAGACAGGTATTGATGTTTGTACTTTATTTTTAAAAACAGTACAATCTTCCAAATCCTTCAGTTTCTAATGGTCTTTCCATTTATTTCTTTGTAATTTTAGATACAAGTTTTAAAAAATGTATTACCATCACCCTCTAATATTATGAAAAATATGACACATCATATTTGTAGTAAGTTTTAACTGTAAAGTAATAGAAATCTTTACACCCAAACATGTTGCAACTTCCTATAGGGCATTGATTAATTAATTACATAATTTACTTCTTTTATTTCTCAGTTGCATCCACCACAAAGCTAAATATACATAGAAAAGAAGTCTCAATATCAAGAAACACCCAGTAAAATCAAAGATTAACTTCACACAAGTGCCCATGTTTAAAAAACACACAGAAAATATAATAAACTCAGGCACTTTGCACATCTTCTCCCTGCTCCATAGCTACATTTAATTGTTCTCCCACCTCACCTTTGTCCTCCAGCCCTGTGTGGGAGGCCCAGGGAGGGAACATGTACCACATTCGATGGCCAAATTGGCAGACTGAGTCTCTTACAGTCACCACATATTAGCTGTGCATTTCCCTGTAGGTGGTGAACGGAAGGCAACTCAACAAAGAACAAACTGTCTATTCCTACTGCCAAACTCTGAAATCAAAGAGCCCACACAAAAAGATAAGAACAAAATAAAATTAAAGTAAAATGGAGACTTCAACACTGGAAACAACCAAAATCAATTTCAATAGTAGGGAAATTAACAAACAAATAATAATGGTCCATTCATATGACTGAATAAGATCCTATTTCCAAAAACTTTAGAGTATAGGGGAACACTCACAATATAATATAAAATGAAACAGCTGGGTCCACATTGTGTGTAAAATTGTATTACACACACACACATACACACACATACACCCACACACACACAAACACACGCACATTATATACCAGGGTGTCAAAAAAATGTATACACATTTTAAGCGATGTTAAGAAATGTTTACCCTAATCAGAAGTGTCTTGATGCCCTAATCAGAAGTGTCTTGAGCACCTCTTGTAATTGCAGAAATCAAATGTGACTTGTATGCATCTTACTATTACAATTTTAATAGTGTTTTTTCCTTTCTTAAAATGTGTATACATTTTTTTGGTACCCTCTGTATTTTATATATATATATATATATATATATATATATATATACACACACACACACAGACATATATATAAACATATATGTATGTTATATGTTTTATATATATGAGGAGAAAAAATATATATTATATATTTTTATATACGAGGAGAAAATACTAAAATTGAATCAGAGATTAATGGGGTGGAATTATAGTTTCTCCCCCCTTCTTATCCTTCTCTATGTCTTCTCAATCTTATAAATATTTTACAAAAATACAGATTCTCATTATAATCAGAAAAAATTAAAATCTTTTCAGGAAAGAAAATATTTAGTAGTCCCATTTTTCCATCTTTAAGTTTGAATTAAAACTTTAAATACTAAAGCACACAACTGTATATTAAAGGCAATGAAATCTTCAGCAAAGATTTATATAAAATATCAAACTTTAAGCAAAAATACTACTATACATAGAATTCTAAATAGTATTTTAAATTACAGTTCAACTTAAACCAAAAATATGTAACACAAGTTTCTTTTTTAATCTGCATAGAATTCTATTCCAATACTTTAGCATAACAACAATAATTATTATTAATATTATAATTAGCATGATAATAATATGGTATTTTCCAGTATTTTAAAAATATGACTATTTATAGTGTCATATGTACATGATCATGCTATTTCCTTTGTCTTTGGTTAGGAAAAGCACATCTTTCACTGTCTAGTGAGTATTTGGTTTTTAAAGTTGATTCAGTGACTGTTTTAAGCACAACTAAATTACAACTAGAAAGAAATAATACAATACATATGGAAAAGATGATACCCAGAAATGAGAGGAAACAAATTTCCATAACAAAAGTTTATTAATTAAAAATTACAATTGCACAGATAAAAATAAAGGTTTTACAAATACTTCTTGTTTTTAAAATACAATATTGTTTGTATTGCCTCCTTGCTTTCTATACAGTAATCCATCCACAATCTAAATACTACCATTAGTCTGGAATTAGAAGGCATTACCCTATGGCCCAACCTATTTTATGCGCCAAGACAAATAGTGATGACTTTGGAATAGATGGATTTAAATTGAAACTTTTAAGTGTGCAAAATTGATTTCATATAAGCCTCCTTTACCCAATCTCCATATCCCTCCAAAAAAAAAAATTGTATGACCAGACAACTTAAAGAAACAAAATAAACTATTTTATCTTCCGTAATTAGAAGTGCTCCTAACTTATTACAGGAAAACAATCTCTCTTGCCTTGCTGCCACTTCTCATGAGAAAACTCATAAAGAGAAAACAATTCTATCAATTATAACAAGCTGTATTCTACATGCTCTAGTTCCTGCAAAGACAAATATTAGAGCAGAAAAACTTACCAGGTTAGTTACACACAACTTCAGGCAGCTGTTTAAAACTGTACACTGTACCATAGAAATCCATATGCAGCGAAGAGTTGTAAAATTGACAAGTTTCAGAATAAGCCAGTAAATGTTCTTCATCACTTCACCAATGTTGGATTTAGATTGCCGGTCTTCTAATTTTCACCATTTTGCCATATGAATATTTTGGGCTTTATCACTTCAACTGAAAGTGAATTTTTTTTTTCATTTTGCTTTAGAATGTTAGAATATTTTGCCTTTGGAAATAATATTTAGACCTTTCTGTTTGATCTTTGATAGCTTGTAGTATTCACATAACAGCTATTTCATAACTTAGATTCCTTTGATGCCCTTAAAGAAAGTCACCCAGTGACTAAAGATTAGATCTTAGAAGAGTACTTCACATGGAAAGAAAAAAAAGTAGAAAACACAAATTGCATTCCAGCAAACATGTGACACATGCACAGTCTGAAACTGGAACATTCTGGTGGGTCATTCACCACTTTACTTCTTTGAGATAGATTTAAATCTGCAGGAAATTGGGTTTTGACCATCCATGCTTTAGCAAGCAGAACATTCTTACCATAACGAATTATCAAAAAATAGAAGCTCCCAAATAAGTGATGCAACAGAGAGGAAAAACAGAACACTTTGAAACCAAGTACATATTTTAAAATTAAATGGCATACAAAGCTGAAATTAATAAACAAATACTCTGAGGGTGAGTTAAAGACCAAAAGTTTGTTAGAGTATTTTCAGAACTTTACTACACATGAACTAAAATACTGCCTTATCGGGTCTATTAAGACAAACCTGAAAACTAGTCACCAGTGACCTAAGATATATACAAGTGCAGCTGCCTTGAGAAGAAAATATAGCACAGAATTTCAATTACACTAGCATCAAGGTCAAGTTAAAACTGAAAGCTAAAAGAAGGAATTCCAAATCTACAAGGTACACAAGTTTGTCATTCTGGATAGCAACTTTTTAGATTGCTACAGGTTAACTCTAAAGACAGATATATTTGTGGTGATGCTCTTTTTTTTTTATTTTTTTTTTTTTGAGTTGGAGTCTCACTCTGTCGCCCAGACTGGAGGGCAGTGGCCGCTCCCGGGCCACCGCAGCCTCACCTGCCGGGCTCCGGCGATCCTTCCGCCTCAGCCTTCCGAGTAGCCGGAATTACAGGCATGCGCTGCCACGCCCGGCTGATTTTTTGATTTATTGTAGAGATGAGGTCTCGCTGCCCAGGTGGGTCTCGAACCTGCGGGCTCAGGCAATCCACTCACCTCAGCCTCCCAAAGGCACGGGATTACAGGCTGAGCCACCGAGCCCGGCTAAGTGATGCTCTTTTTAATGGCAATTTAAAGTGTCAGATAAACTTCATTGTTTTCTTAAGTTACATCAAATGTGATTTAATTTTCATTTTTTTAATTTTTTAAAATTTTATTTAAAAGATGTGGGGTACAATTCAGGATTAGGTATACAAATGATCATTATACAGATAAAGTTTGGGCCTCACTTTCGTCCCCACTTCACCTGGTTTGAGATCAGGTGCCCTTATTGATGAAGTGTGGGTCCCCCCACCCCGCACACCATCATGAATTACTCAAAAGGCTGCAGATGCTGGAGAGGATGCGGGGAAAAGGGAACACTTCTACACTGTTGGTGGAAGTGTAAACGAGTACAATTTCTGTGGAAAACATTGTGGCGATTCCTTTTCTTTTTTTAATTTTAAAGATGTAGGGTACAATTCAGGATTAGGAATACAAATGGTTATCATAAAGGTAAAGTTTGGTCTTCCCTTTGGTCCCCACTTTGCCTGGTTTGAGATCAGGTACCCTTATTGAGGTTATATGGCCCCTACTCCCCCCCCTACTCCCAGCAGTGTATAGTATTATGGTAAATGTTCAGGGTCTGCTTATGAGTGAGAACATGTACTCAGTTCTTTGTTTCTGTGATAGATCAGTAAGTATTATAGGCTCTAATTCAATCCAAGTTGCTGCAAAGTCCATAATTTTGTCCTTTATGGCTGTGTAATATTCCATCATATATATGCACCACATTTTTTTAATCCAGTCCACTTTTCAACCCAATGTGATTTAACCTTTTCTTAATGACAGGTTCTCATTGTGAGTAACACATACATGAGATTTTATTTTGAGCTGAACACCTTTTAATAAATGTTGACAACCTGTGTACAACATAAAATCTCTGAAAAAGTATGAATGGATACTGACCACGGAATTGACCCCTAAAACTTATTTTCTTGAAAAAAAAAGTTCTACAGTCCATCTGTTCTTCTTTCACTGTTTGTATTCTCAAGAAGGAAATTAAAGAATATACAGCAATTCAAATTCTTAATCAGGGAATGTGGCCATCTTTCTACAAAATGCCTTTTTAAATCAGAGAATAAAATACCTCACCTAAGAGATTTTCTCACTCCAACAAAATCCATCTTTTTCATTGTAGCTACCAATGCCTTTTGCCTTATCAGCATGGATAATACTTGTAACTTTTAACTTCACTAACAAAATGAATCACCAAATACATCTGTAAAAGACTAAGTGCATTCTTTATCTCACTTGATCTAACTTTATTGGTGGAGTGTGAAAAAGAATCTTTGTGATTTCTGACTCTTATATTTATCCTGGTTTTTGGAATTTAACCAACACATACATTTGCATTTGTGCAAGATGAAGTGTGTTCAAAGACGTGTTGCAGAATTCTTCATGTCAGCAAAGGATTGAAAACAACCTAAAAGCCCAACCGTGCAATATTAACTCAATCCATTCATATAATCTTTTTCATGTAGTTTCTCCACATGGGCTTTTGGGACTTCCTCACAACATGGTGATTCCTGAGCAAACTGCCAACAGGTGGTTTGAAACTTGGGAAAATTGTCTCCACTATCAAAGCATAGCCATATTGTCTTCTATTTCCCAGTTTTAGAAACCACAGTCACTTCTGCTGCATACTATGGATGACCAGAGAGTCACAAACCTGCCCAGATTCTGGGAGAGGAAAATTAGGACCCCGTCTCTTGATATGCGAGAGGAAACGGTCTAGAAGAGCATATAGTATAGGAGACATTATTGTGCCACTTTTGAAAAATACGGTCTGCCACCATAGGCAGTCATCGTTTGCAGGGCTCTGACATGCAGAAATTTCAGTTACCTCATTAAGTAACACCAGATTCCCAACAACACATTTCAAGCTCCTGTTACCATGACATAGTAACTGTGAATCACAGTCTACAATGCAAACTTCTGGGCTACCCCTTTAGCCCCTAGATCAGAAAGTCATAGATGGGTATCATGATCAGAGAAAAGTCATGTCACTCTGAAAGTCAGATAGTGACCGTCCACTGCAGATTCGTTACTTAGTTCATGCCAGACAACAAAGCAAGTAGTGGTGCGGCCCCTTGTCTCCCAATGGTAAATTCATAGGGCAGTTTACAAAACTACATTTAGAAAAATGGATCATTGAAGGAAGGAATTGGCCAACAAATATAAAAAGAAATGAAAAGTGATAAAACTAGAAGTGAAATTTGAACTAAGTATAAATGGAGTTATACAAAAAGTTGCTAACCATAGCAGTATGAATATTGCTACTGTTTGACAGATTCTAGATATGCAGCCAGAGGAACTAAGTGAAGTGAATTTATGGACATAAATGAGGAAAGTGATTATGATGGAAAGGATAAAGGTGTCCCAAAGGAAGTCATGCTGGCAAAAAAAAAAAAAATCACATTAAACATATCTCTCAGAGATACTTCATCACACTGAAAATGCAAATCAAATGTTGAATAGCAATGTAGACTTAGAAATGAATTTGAAAGTTTGCTGAGGTATTGAAAAGAGGCTATCTCTGAATTAAGTTTTAGGATGAGAATAAGGTGACATGCAGCAATTGGAATCTTCTCCAATCGTTTTTAAAAGGGTTTTGCAGGGCTTCAGCTAGCCCATTCATTTGTCCAGTCCTGCAATGCCTTGTAAAATGAAGATTGCCTGTATAGTATGTGCTGTGGGGGTAGAGGGTTATAGTTCACAGGCAACTGTGGTTGTCTCCTCAAGAAGGAAAGAGAAAGATTTGTTATTCACAGACTACCCATATCTAATGTACCATGAGCACACATTAAAGATTCAAAAATAGATTTAAAAATAGTGATTTAAGGCCGGGCTCAGTGGCTCAGCCTGTAATCCCACACTTTGGGAGGCCGAGGTGAGTGGATTGCCTGAGCCTGCAGGTTCGAGACCCGCCTGGGCAACTTGGCGAGACATCATCTCTACAATAAATCAAAAATTTAGCCAGGCGTGGTAGCACGTGCCTGCAGTTCCAGCTACTGGAAGGCTGAGGCGGAAGGATCGCCAGAGACCAGCAGGTCGAGGATGCGGTGGCCACTGCACTCCAGTCTAGGTGACAGAGTTAGACTCCAACTCAAAAAAAAATAAAAATATATATATATATACACACACACACACACACAGTAATTTTAAAAAGTATTCTACACCAGGATTTAAAAGAATAGCACTTATGAGTCTCCAAATTCATCTGAAGTTAGGAGAGGATACCTTAAATATATAACAAGAATTCAGACTAAGCAAGTTTCTCCAAGGTGTCTTTGAACACAATTTTAGATACAAGCATTAGAATTTTATCCTAATAAACAAGATGGGAACTTCTGTATAATCTCTTACAAAAAGTCAAATGTCCCATGTGATGAATCCTGCAATTAAGAGATCACATTCTGAAACACTGGCCTTGTTCATGGGTTTCCTCAGTCAGGTGACATTATGAAAGGGGCAAATTATTCAAATGTTAAATGTTAAAATGTGTTGTTTCTAATCCTGCTTCATTGGAATGAGCTCTAAAATTGGATAGCCACAGAATATAAAGTGTACATCTTCAAACTCAACTGTCCTCTATCAGTATCATGTGACTCAATGGAAGTGAAATTGTATAGTCATCAAAAAGAGCCCCAAACATGGACCTACTACCATTATGGTCAATATTCAAGACCTAAGAATTTGCCAGGCAAGAAAATTCTTCCTCCAGCACATACTTCTACTGCCACCTCATACTGCAGGCCCACCACAGGCCAGGTCGTGGGTTATCACAGCACATAAGCGAACCTTGAAACTGGCCAAAAGATAGGTCACCAGAGCAATATGTGCTTCTCCAGAGAAATACTTGATGATATTCACCAGGGACATCACAAAATATCCCACCAGATCTTGACATCATTTAAGTTCCTTACACCCAATGCACCTCATCTTCATGCCTTAGGAAAGGTAGGACACTACAGAAGGCAAAGAACAAAAATATTAAATACATGGCATTTGAGCTTTAAAAGCCAAGGTCCCAGCCTAGAGGCACAGAAGCTGAAAACAGAAATTAAGTTCAATTTTGGTCAGCATTTGTTCATGCTATGTTAGTCACAAATTAAAACCTTACTTTAGATGAGGACCTTGGTTGTTGAAATGTACACGTGAGTTATCGACATTCTTGTTCTCTGCTTTCCTTTCTGAGGTTTGAAGATGGGAATGAGATCAATTATAGCATGTCTCTTGCTTGGTTTAATGAAAGGTAAAATCACAATGTAGTCATAATGTAAGGTCTTTTTTTTCTTTTACTCTTCTCACATATTTACCATTTATGACTACTTAGCCTGCACACAAAATCAATTAACTGTGAATACTGACTTCAGACTAAAAAAATGTCCTTCCAGGCCAGGTGCAGTGGCTCAGCCTATAATCCCAGCACTTTGGGAGGCCGAGGCAAGAGATTTACCTGAGCCCAGAGGTTTGAGACCAGCTGGGCAACTTGGTGAGACTTCATCCCTACAATAAACCACAAAAAACTAACCAGGCGTGGTGGCATGTGTCTGTAGTTCCAGCAACTTAGGATGCTGAGGCAGAAGGATCGCCTAAGCCCAGCAGGTCGAGGCTGCAGTGGCCGTGAGTGTGCCGCTGCACTCCAGCCTGAGTGACAAGAGTGAGACTCCAACTCAAAAAAAAAAAAAAAAAAAATGTCCTTCCAAAGGCACATCAAAGTTCATCTAGAAACAAGAAGAATGGGAATCTTTCAGATTTCTTTGCTTCAGAAAACTACTGCACTATTCAGGTGAGGTTCTTGTTAAATCAAGAAATTGTCCTTGAACTTCAACATTTATGGAGCACTTATCAGATGGTAGAAGATGGTGCTAGGTGCTTCAATACACTTTCTTTCTTTTGTCTCCCATATCAGGCATCTAACGTCAAAGCCTTCACCTTACCTACTCTTAAAAGAAAAAGTTAAGACAAACTAAACAGTTTATTTGAGCAAAGAATGATTTGCCTATCAGTAGCACTCAGATCCAAAAGAGCTTCAGAGACCCCACCTGATAGCATGAGCAGCTGCTCTTATAGGCCAAGCTGTGATGTAAATAGGGAAATCATCTGATTGGACTCAGCCAGGTGGTTGCTTTTTGTGGGCATGATCTCCTCAGTTGCCTGCCTGCAATTGGCTGAAGCTCAGCTGTTCGCTACAAAAGAATACTCTTATTTTTATTCTAAAGATGTGGGGTACAATTCATGGTTACATATAAAAATGGTCACTGTACAGCTAAAGTTTGGGCCTCACTTTGGTCCTCACTTCACCTAGTTTGAGATCAGGAATCCTTATTGATGAAGTGTACCCCCCTTCCCCTGGCAATTTGCCACTACTGCAAATTCCTTTCTTGTATTATTATGATAACTGTTCAGGGTTTCTCTTCAGATCGTATAAATCTTTTGCCTTTTACAAAAGTATACTCTTAAATTAAGTTTTGGTTTGTTTAATTACCAAGTTAGGTTGCAGTCTATTACAAGAAATTCAAAGAATGGAGATAGCCTCAGACCAATGACCTCCTGCTTATTTAATTTGACATCATCTCCTAGAAATAATACAATAGTTAAAACATTAGTTTATGTCCAACCCTGGCTTCACCACTTATAAGGTAAGTGATCTTGAGAATTACTTAAGTTATATCTGCCTCAATTTCTTCATCTGTAAATGGAGGCTATAATAGATTCTATCCCCAAGTTTTGATATTTGCCATTTGGTAAAGTCTTAATAAATTACTTCACATGTTTAAAAATTTTGTCATTTCAGATATTCAGGTTGTTTAGGTTAGAGGTTAAACTAGTCATGGTGATTTATTGCATGAAGAGTCCATGGTTATTGAGTGCCTACTATTTGAGCACTCAAAAACCACAAAATCAATTAAGTTTGAATACCAAGGAACTGTGAAGACAACATAGATAAAACTCATTTGGACAGGGATGGGGTGGACATGTCACAGAAGTAAAGCATGTACTAAATTATAATATGTAATAAGTACTAAAGAGAAAAAAAGACAGGTTTCTGAGGAATAGAGCAGCATCCCCAACCTATTTGGCCTCAGGGATGGGTTTTGTGGAAGACGGTTTTTTCACGGCCAGGGTGAAAGGGAAAAGGGAATGATCATCTGGCATTAGATTCTCATAAGGAGCCGCAACCTAGATACCTCGCATACGCAGTTCACCATAGGGTTCGTGCTCCCATGAGACTCAAATGCCCTGGCTGACCTGACAGAAGACGGAGCTCCCCTGGTTTGCTGCTCATCTTCTGCTGTGCCACCTGGTTCCTAACAGGGCACAGACTGGGAAGGGTTAGGGACCCCTGAAATAGAGGACTAGGTTTGCAAGTTGCTATTTTAGACATAATAACATTATGTAAACCTTGTACAATTCTGTTTATTATTAATAAGAAATTCAATTATGATTCGAATTAGAACCATGAATTAGTCTTTGCTAAGATAGCAAAGTTACCTGCTCACAAATTAAAAACAATGGCACAGTGTTCTTCTAGCTATTTATATTTAATTAAAATGCTTGTCAATATCGTCCACATAATTTCAATGAGAACACTTTGGTCATTTACAAGGAAGACCATGAGTGAGCACAGAGTGCTTTATTTTAGAAGTTCTTATTGCTATTGTAATGACAGACATACTGTTTAAATTCAGAAGAGGGAGAACTAGGAAAATATTATTTCAAGTTTAGTAGAGATCTTCGATTCTTTCATTATTCAGTTCATCTGTGTTTGCAAATATTATAACATGTATTTCAGACAGTTTCCGATTGTATGCTTTGTTACAAACAAAGAAATATCCCAATGCAAAATGGTTGCGAAACCCGAGGAGCAGGTTAGTTTGAACCTCTGGAATCAGAACGTTAGACAGAGAGTGTGGGCTCAGAGCAGAGCTGCAAGATCATCAAAGAAGCAGGCTTGCAAGCTCATTATCTGCCTGGCGAAAGACTCTCATTAAGGAAAAGAGAGTCTGCAATAGGATTTGTGATGAAGTTTGAATTCCCTAGTTTTGAATATATATGTAATTCTGAATTGTTCTGATGGTTTTACCGTGAGTTTGGGTTTGACTGAAATCATAGCCATTTCGAAACAGTCATAAGGCAGGTTCTCTTAACTTAAACTGAATAAGTACTGTCCATGTGTTCCTCAGTGGGTAACAGTTTATGAACATTACCTTGTGTCATTCTCTTAAGACTCAATAAAGTAACTGTTAGCATATTCATTTTAAGTTGAAAACATTGAGCCCCGATAAGATTTTAAGTTTCTCAGGTTCAAAACATATAAGCTACTGTAGGCGTTAATTTTGTTTTTCTAGTTGCTTTTATATCTGCCTTGAAGTCTCACTGAAATATCCTCTCCTAAGCCCTTGTTCAATTGTTTTTGAGGGGATGCCTCAATAACTGGTCCATCACAAGTCACTGATTTCACAATACAAGCAACTATGCTCTCTTCCTCACCCCACCTCCCTGCTGAATCTCTCCATCCAACTGTTCCTCTGGAAACTGAATAGTCAGAGTCTCCCAGAGGAACAACAAAGCCTGGAAATGAGCCTCAAGCTCCCAGTTATGAGTTCCATGGTATGGTGACTGCCTAGTAGTTGGTGGGACAAGCACTGCCCTCATCAGGGGTGAAAGCTTAGAGGGACAGATATACAATTTTCTGATCTCCCAAGAATTGGATTGCTGGACATCAATTTGAACTCCAGACACTCCATTCTCTATATACCTTAATGCAGCACAGGAAATGCAAACAAGGCAGTCTACTGAATCCAACTCTATTTCAGCAGACAGTGTGAACTCCATTGAGCCCCACTTAACACACTTTGGTGCCTTTTATTTACCTTAGAATAATGTCTGAAATCCCCAAAGTTGTGGTATGCAAGGTCCTCCCCAGCCTATCTGCGCAACATCTCTCTCTCTCTGACCTCCTTCTCTGTCAGCTGCAACAAGCCAGAACTCCTTCTGGTCCTTCCCATGGGCCTTCCCCCATCAATCTCCACCACCCGGAAAGCTCACCCCTCTCTCCATCTGGTTCATCCTACCCATCCCCCACATCAATTCCCTCAGGGGCACCTTTTCTAGCCCTCAACCCCCACCCCCACCCCAGACTGGGTTCAGTTTCTTAATTATCTGGCCCGGGGACTCCTTGCATGCTTTCTTTGCTTTCAGTTGGCACACTTGTAAGTATTGTTTGTTAACTCTTTGATTATTCATTGAAAGGCTGTATTCCACCTAGACTGTAAATACTCTAAGGGTGGGGGAGGTTTCACTGATGATTCCTCAAGCAACCACTGTGACTGACAGGTTCAACCATGAGATGTTTGATGATATTAAAAATTTAACCTTTTAAAAAGTTAAATTCATATAATCCAATCTAACGACCAACCAATAACACTTATTGAATAAATACATTAATAAGTCATTCACTGTGGTTTTAGGCGCTCTCTCTCTCTCTCTCTCTCTCTCTCTCTCTCTCTCTGTGTGTGTGTGTGTGTGTGTGTATGTGTGTGTGTGTGTGTGAGAGAGAGAGAGAGAAAGAGAGCGAGAGAGAGATCAGCTATTAGTGTTAACTGTTATTAAAAGAAGCTCATTAGGTTCTTCTAATTTTTTTTAAATTTCACTGGGTTTCATGGAGATTTTTCAAAGTTAAATACAATCACAAATTTCAAAAATAGGTCCTACTGGAAACACAAGTTCAGCAAGGTCCCTCGCTGCTTTGATCTTAGGTCAATTTTCTACTCATTCTTCTGTGAGACTAAACTCAGTCACCTGTTGAGCTTTCTGAATCCCTTGCAGGCAAGTTCTGCATGACTTCCTTCTGTCCCCAAGGAAGGAGTAATCAGGACCAACTTGGATTTTGTACCACCACCCCCACTCCCTCCCTGAGCATCAAGATGGACAGTGGTGACCAGAAGTCAGTCTTCGTTCTTCCCTTGTGAAATGAATTTAACCATTTAAGACTGACTGGTTCTCTCACCTAGGAACGCCTCTCGGGAAACCAGAAGCACCTCTTCCAAACTCCCCTAACATTCAGACAGAACTCCACAGAACTCCTCTGATTGAAGCACAGGGAAAAACACACACACACACACACACACATAGTGGTATAGTGGTGCCAGTTCTGAGGTGTCTGAGTTAATGCTCCACGAAGGCCCTTTAAAAATATTCCATTTATTTCCTCCTATAGATTCACCAACTCAGAGGCTTTGGATGAGGAGAATATTAAGGGAGGAAAACGCCTGGGAGAGAGGGAAAAGGCAATGATAGGAGCTTAACAAATATTGCATAGAATTCTGTCCCCACTCCCAAAAGCTTGCAGTTACAAAGTACTTGGTGTTTTCATCTCAAGCAAGTATTTATCTGGCCATCCCTGTGTGACAGTCCTGTGGTTATCCACACAACAGAGGCACTGGCTTCCAGGATTATGAAGCCCAAGAATATAAAGGTGATTTGATGCCATAGATGAAAATAGGAACTAACTAAAAGCAGGCAACTGAAACAGCTTTCTACTAACACATAAAACCTTTGCTAATTGTACCTGCTTTGGAGTACGAGAGAAGTGATTGCATTTTATTTATTTATTTTTATTTTTATTTTTTAAAATTTTTATTATAAAGATGTGGAGTACAATTCAGGATTAGGTATACAAACATTGATCATGCAGGTACCCTGTTGATGAGGCATGCCCCTTCCTCCCCTAGCAGTTTCTGAAAGAACTAGAAATTGGCCTTCCATATGACCCAGCTATTCCCCTATTGGGAATATACCTGGAGGAACTCAAATTATTCTACAAAGAAGATACCTGCACACATATGTTTGCTGCAGCTCTATTTACAATAGCAAAAACATGGAACAAACCATGTTGTCCATCGAAGCTGGACTGGATAAAAAAAGTGTGGTACATATACACAAAGGAATATTATGCAGCCATAAAGTGATTGCATTTTAAATAGAGGGCAAAAGATAGTGGTATGGATCATAAAATAAAAGAATGCCTGCCTAGTGGCTGATCAGAAGAAAACAGTGAAGAAAGAACAAGTGGTGGTGAGAATAAAGGAGCTGGTCAACCAGGAAGAGGATTCTTGAGAACATCACGCCCTGTCCATCAACCCACTGCAGGAGTGGCTTGAGATCCAGGCACCCAAAGCCCTAACTCGTCCATAGCGCTTAGGATGGACAGTTCTCTCTGTAAGAGTGTGCGGACGTGAGTTGCTGATAAATAACAGCTCTGTGGAACTCACCAGCACCGGCAGACAGAAGCCCAAGATGCCTGAGAAGAGAAGCATTCTGTCCTTCACACAGACTCAGTGCTTGGTCAGTACCTGGCACACTAGGGAACAGCAACAACAGGCAAAGTAGGATAGGGCATGCATACACAACAGCCACAATCATCCGACCTTGGGATGCCAACCGGATCACGCATGATCCCCACTCTTTATTCCTTGCAACTCAATTCAGTGAGTACAACTATTAAACCCATCTCACAGGTGAGGAAACTGAAGCTTGAGCAGATAAGTGATAGAGTCAGGAGTCAAACCCAGATATATACGATACTAAATCTCCAAATCTCCATACAGACCAAAGTTGGATCTGAAGTTGAGGGCTTCCTTAGTCTCTTTAATTGTAATTGTAATTGTAATTTTAAAGATGTTGGGTACAATTCAGGGCTGGGTACATAAGTGGTCATAATATAGATAATGTTTGGGTACCCTTGTTGATGTTATGTGTCCCACTACTGTCAATATCTTTCTTTAGTCTCTTAAGTCATTTCCAAGTGAATTGATTCTACAGTTTATAAACCTGAAAGGAGTTAATCATGGAAACTTTGACACATAAATTTGTTTTTCACATATTTGCTTCCTATATATTATCCAGTTGCTTATAACCTGCTGCAGGGAGAACATGACGCCAAGAGTCTATGCACTTTCTTAAAAAACAGCTTTACTGAGATAAATACCATAGAACATACCATAGAACATACCATAGAACTCACCTATTTAAAGTGTGCTGTTCAGTGGCTTTTAGTATATCAGAGAGTTGTGCAACCAGGACCACTATCTAATTCCAGAACAATTTCATCACCCAAAAAGAAACCCCTAATCATTACCAGTCACCCCTCCCTCCAGACCCTGGCAATCACTAATCTACTCTCTGTCTTGAAGGATATGTCGACTCTGGATATCTCATATACATGAATCATATAATATATGGGCCTTTGTGTCTGCCATCTTCAGTTAGCATAATGTCTTTAGGGTTTATCCATGTTATAGCATCAGTCGGTACTTCATGTTATTGCTGAACAATATTCTATTGTATGAATATGCCGCATATTCTTTATCTACCCAGCAGTTGGTGAACATTTTGGTTGTTCTCATTTTGAGGCTATAATAAATAATGTGGGTAATAACATTGAATCTATTTACTTTTAATTCATCAAACTCTCCTTTTGCCCTAAAGAGGTTTCTGTGAGCTCCCATAAGTCTGCAACAAAGTACTAGAAAGAAAGAAGCCTAAAATCCTTGGGCAAGACAGCAATATATGTGTCACACTTACAGTGATCAACTCTGGCCAGTTTCCTCAGAACTTTCCTCAGCGTTAGCACTGAAAGTTCTGAGTCCTAGGAAAACTTGTAGTCTCAGAAAAAATTTAGACAGCTGGTCATCCTAGACTGAGACTTAGCTCGAAAGGCAATTCTTGAAAATCTGCTTCTGAGATTAGTTGTGTGGTTTAAAGAAACTGATTTACACAGTAACTATCATTTTACGTAGTTTCATTTGGTAGAAAACAATTTTTCAAATTCTCACTTAATAAGTAATGCTTAAAATGTTCATATATTCACTTAAGAGTTACAATTTATGACTGTTTGCCTTGGATACTTTTTAGGTGGAATACTAGTTGCTTATTAAAAGACTTGCTAAAAAGCTGAAAAACCTCATGTCCACAGGGTGGCAGTGTGACACAGAGTGGAAGTATGACAAACCCCAACAACTGAAAAGCTAAACTAATCAAAACTCATCTTTTGTTTGAACTATGTGATTTGATGGGAAAATGAGTAAGACTAATCAGCTACTTGTAGAGCAGTAGCTTTGTTTTATATTGGTAAACAGCTACATACAGCTAACTACCAATATCGCTGATTTAGAACAAGAAATACAAACTTGATGCCTTTTGAAAGCTTGTCTCAAAAAGAATAAATTTTTTTAAAAAGCTTTGCTAAAAAAAAATACTTCTGACAAAAGTATACAATTTTAGTGACGTTTAATATTTTGAGACATTTTTCCACAATAAAAATATAGGTTACAAAGAAATTCACATGAGTGACAGGAACATCATAAGGATAATCTCAATTCTTTATTTTTTAAAGTTAATTTTTAACTAACTTCAATAATTGACTTGATTTATTTATTTATTTTTGAGTTGAAGTCTCACTCTGTTGCCCAGACTGGAGTGCAGTGACTGCTCCTAGCCACCGCAGCCTCGAACTGCTGGGTTCCGGCGATCCTTCCGCCTCAGCCTTCCAAGTAGCTGGAATTACAGGCATGTGCTACCATGCCCAGCTGATTTTTTTATTTATTGTAGAGATGAGGTCTCGCTGCCCAGGCGGGTCTCGAACCCCTGGGCTCAGGCAATCCACTCACCTCAGCCTCCCAAAGGCGCGGGATTACAGGCTGAGCCACCGAGCCCAGCTAATACTTGACTTTTAGAATAAATCATTTCTACCTGCTTTAACCTCAATCTCAATAATTGAGTGTGTTAAAATTCTTAGTATGAGAAAGTATAATTCTAGTACAACCTCTCTTTGAATGCTGGACCCACTTTTACAAACTTTTTGGCAGATATCTACCCTCAGAGAAATGGGTGCAAAAACAACTTTAATGTATACTGGTTCCATTAATATAAGCCCAGTGTTTGCAAGCCTGATATTCATTTTATATATTTTTCCTATTCTTAGAAAATAGAGTCTAGAAGAAAATGTATATTTTTTCCTGCAAACAGCAATAGGAATTGGAATTCCAACAGCAACTTGAATTTAGAAGCTATTTTACTTTGTTCGCATCATGAAAGGTAAGGAAAAATGTATGCACCAGCAATTTACATGATCAAAAAGACAACACTGAATTCTCTCAGAAAAACATCTTCTCTGTTACGGTTTGTAACTGGCACCCTAGGTCATCTTCCACCATCTGTTAATAATGAGACACTATAGACTCAGCTACTGAGTAAAGATAATTTCACAGAAGAAAGATAAATACAGACTAAATATGAACCTAGTGACATATTCATGTTTCCCTCCTTTTTCATGTCAAATCATGATGCCCATGGAATAAAAAAAGCAATATGGTCTCTCAGGGCACTTCATGCTATAATCTGTTTTCTTCTGAAGTCTTTGGTCCGATCTTAGTTGTGTTTCTCTTGGCCCTGTCGATTTAGACATTTATCATGGCATTGCTGAAATGCAAGCACATAGACAGTGAAAATCTAATCTGGGGGAGACTAAGATGGCACATTTTGTACACTGTTCTGACTTTTGTTTTGACATTCTAAATGCTTACTTCTGCCACTATTCTAAACAGTCACTGAATAATAACAATTTTATTGAACTGAGTTGTTTTCGTTCGTTTGTAATATTAACAAATGCCATGCAGGACTGCAATTCACTTGCTACAGAGGATCTTTGAGGTATAAAATACATATCTAGGATTGTGAAAGCTACTGTATCAGTCTGGATTACATTTTCCATTCTCTAAATAGTATTGTCCGATATGTGTGAACTGATCTGTCCCTAATTAGTTAATATTATTACTCTCCCACAAGAGACCAGGGACTACCCACTTAGAAAGTTTCCTAATACATTCCGAAGTTTATACAACTTCCTGTTTGATAGAATAGTCATACAAACACTCTTCTGAGATGAATGATACTTTTGAGAACTATGTCTTTGATGTTTCTCTTAAGAATGACTGCACACCTTTATAACAGATTTCAAAGACCCATGCAGATGACATGCCTGTTGTTGGTTGCTCTGGAATACACCACCAGTTTTCTAAGCTCATTAAAATTTGTCCCCAGGAAATTCCTCTGGAGCAACCTGTATTGATCTCTGAGAATCTACTATCATTGAGGGCATTTGGTGGTGGCAATCGTAATAGCTACCACTTATTGAACTCCTTGTTACCAAGGCTAGCCACCTAATCCTTACAATACTGCAGAGTGGTTTTTATATACAGGTTCAGACGAGAAAACTGAGACTGGAAATTCCAGTGATCTACTCAGTACAGAGCAGGGTTTGAACCTGGGCCTGATGTTGACACTGACCTTTTTCTATCACAGCATCCTGCTGTCCTGGAGCTCTTTACACAAGGAAGAACAGGGGCTCGTATATGGGAAATGCCTATGTGGGCTACCCCAAGAAGCAGCATGATAGTGGCACAGGTCCTTCCTCAAATTAGAAAGCTAGAGAGCTGTAGCCCCAGTCCTAGAACTACTGAGTCATAATACTTGACCTTCATCAAAATGTCATCATTGTTTTTTACTGTAGATATCCTTGACTCTTATCCTTCTCTAACCCTGCCCTATTTCAAGACTTTTTCTGCTTTGTTCATTTCTACATTGTTAGAAATTTCCATACATCTATTACTTTTATAATTTTTAAGGGCAATGAAGGTACAATTTTTAAAATGTTGCAAAAAGGTTGTTCAAAATCAACATTATAGTAGTATTTGACAGTTTGGTTTTTGTTTTTTTGAGTTGAAGTCTCACTCTTTCTCCCAGACTGTAGTGCAGTGGCACGCTCACGGCCACTGTAGCCTCGACCTGCTGGGCTCAGGCAATCCTACCACGCCCAGCTAATTTTTTGATTTATTGTAGAGATGAGGTCTCACCAAGTTGCCCAGGCTGATCTCAAATCCCCGGGCTCAGGCAATCCTCTCACCTTGGCCTCCCAAAGAGCTGGGATCATAGGTATGAGCCACTGAGCCCAGCCCTGTGTTTGACAGTTTTAAGTGTAGTATATATTACTGTATACTGAGAGAAGATGAAATTGAATTGTGGGCTTTCTGAGCAGTCTGAAGGATTATTACACTGTGGTCCAAATATCCCTCCTACCATGACCTGTCTTATCTATACCCAATTAAACAAAACTGGTAGTTAGGAAACCTATAGTCAGCTAAGGCACATAGAAAGTCAAGTGAAAATTAGACTAGTTTCATTTGTTATGAAAACAAATATGTTCATAGATAGAAAGTAAATAGAAATAAACATTGTTCACAACCGTGAAAGGTAACCCTGGGTGATCCAATTGAGAGCTGTGACAGCTCTCATGGAATCAAGGTACTTCTAGGAGTAGTAAGTGTGGTCAGTGTATGCTGCTGGTTACACGTGCTCTGGCAGTTTGTGACTGAGCCCGCTCACTTCATCCCATCCTTGATTCTGACATCAGGGTGAGTCAGGAATAGGATGAAACCCAAGTCTGTTTCACACATTAGTTAAAAATAAGGACACAAGGAAATTCACTAACTTGTTTTTTAACACTCTAAAGTGGCCCCGTGTAAAATTAGCTTATGTCAAATTATCATATGCCCCAGACACTAATTGTGTGACGGTGGGCAAGTCACTTAACATCTCTGGTATTTCCTCCTCCAGAAGTGAAAGGGCTGGAATGGTTAATTGTGTGTTCTCTTCTAGAGCTAACATTCTAGGATTTTTTTTAAAAAATAACATATGTAAGTTTTATTTCTCAACATAAGCTCCATCAAAAAGACACTTTATAAGAGATGCTATCAGCCCATTAGTCTACTCCGAAATAACTGGGGTTTCTGGGAATGTAACCATGTCGATGCAGTTTTTTTATACTATTAACTGAAAAAAAGTGGGTTCCCTTTACAGACCTCTTAACACTATGAAACAAAATGAAGTCCAAAAGAGCTGAATCAGAACTGTAAGGTGCATACCTATCATTTCCTATTGAAACTCTTACAAAATTGCCCTGTTCGTATGAGAGGAATGAGCAGGAGCATGGTCTAAGTGTGGACGGATTCCCTGATAAAGTTTCCCAAAGCTAGCATTCTAGGATTAGAAGGTATGCTTTCAGAATCTCAATGGGCCCTCAGGTTGACTGAGATGATCAGCCCCAGAATGATCGCCAGCATTAAACCATCAATGGTAAAGCCATCTCTGCACAGTTACTGCTCCACACTGTCACTTCCTGCCCACTCTTATTTTCTGATCCCACATTTCAGCACCTTCTGTCCACCCTTTCCCTCTTCCAGCCCTCCTCCCTACAGTGGAATCAAATGAACAGAATATTTAGATATGAATTTATCCTGGCTTACCAAAATTGACTAATTTTACGTTAGCACAAGATGTCACTAGCCCTTGTGCAAACCACTATGTTTATACAAAATAAGAAAAATCTTTCTATACATCTGAAAATGTGTTTTTACCTCATTGAAATGGGTAAAAGTGACCCTAGAACTATACATTTTTGAATTGCAAAGGCTCTCATGTATAAGATTTTATTTAATATCCCTGATAAGTTTGAGAAGTAGGTTTCATTATCTCTCTATTATAGATAAGGACTCCAGCATTGACAAATAAAGCAATTTGATTGAGAACTCATAATTAATAATTATGTAAGCAGATCCAGATCTATTAAATCAAGATCTCCCAGGATAAAGCCTTGAAATATAAAAACCTACCTCTAATTTTAATTTCTGAGGCAATTTACTTCAGGCTTATATAAATCAACTTTATGACTTTTTTGACAAAAATGACCTCACTCCAAATCACTCCAAGAATTGTAACTAGGCTGTTAATGTTTAGCTGCTTGGAGATTCCATAGGTGTTTTCTGTTTGGGCTTTTACTATCTTCCCATAGTTCCATGCCCAGAGAAGATATTCAACAGTACTTTTCTTTTCTTTCTTTCTTTTTTTTTTACTTTTTGTAGAGACAAGTTCTCACAATGTTGCCCAAGCTGGTCTCGAACTTCTTGGCTCAAGCGATCTTTCTGCCTCAGCCTCCCTAAATGCTGGGATTACAGAAGTGAGCCACCACACATGGCTCAAAAACACTTTTTAAAAGAATGGATGGGTGAAAAGATGGATGGATGGATGAATGGCTGCACTAACCAAACATCAAATGAGTGAATGAACTAACGAATGAACTTAGAACTATTTGTCTTTTCAATTACTGGTGAAAAATATTGCAACATTCTTATTAGAGACTTTTATCTATACTTAGTAAGCACTCTTATCCATTGACAATTAAAAATATAAAATTGAAAATGATTCTTAATTAAAAATATAAAATTGAAAATGATTCTTCTACTTACTTTCACCCAACCCCATTTGATATGCCAACAGTTTTGGTTGCAAATCAACAGAGGTCAATTACCTACCTCTTTAATGTACTTCAAAGTATAAAATGACAAATTATTAAGCTTTTTATTTATTCAGGACCCAAAGAACTTGGCAATAACCATCCCCAAACAGCTACTACTTTCACCAAAGTAGTGCCTATACGACTTTGCCTAGTGCCTATACTAGCTGACTTTTTTCCTACAAAGAAGAGAAAAAATAGAAAAGTAATTTATTCTAGAATTATTCAAAGTAAAAAGGTACAGGTAGTGCAAAAGCAAGTTTCCACTGAATATATAACAAGTTGGGGTCATGCTGGATTGAGTGAGGAAGACTGTGGGAATCAAGAAAAACAAATCTAACTAGCACTACTTGTAAAAAAAAAAATTGAGTCTAAAATGCATCAGGTCTAACGCTGTAAAGTGATTCCTCAAAGTCCCTATTATTATTTTACATATATTAAATCAAGTTTTATCTGCATTTAATAATTTCAATTGTATGATGGCCAATATAGTAATGATATAATGCTTATATTTAAATATAAGCATTATATCATTACTATATTGGCAAAAATCAAAGCTCAGTTTTAGAAGTTCTGGAGGAATACATACAAAGTATAACAATACACACAAAATGGTTATCTGAGGAGGGTGAGCTGAGGAAAGAGAATTTTAAAAGATAGAAAACTAACCCTGTCTTATACTTCTGAAGCATTTTACTTTTTTACAATAATCACATATTGCATTTTAAGCAGAAAAATAATTTTTAAAAAGTTGTTTATGTCCAGCTTCTGGAGTTTATCTGACAAAGAATTCCCAGCAGATTTCTACTCTGTATTATAAAGATGTCTACACTTATTCATATCAATTCTTTCTGATTCAGTGTGCATGAAGAGCTGAGCATCTGAGTGAATATGGTAATGCCAGAGATTAGATGTGTGTTTTCTAACACACTGGAAGATATGTGCTCCAATGATATTGGAAGCATTATCACCAGCCAAGGTTTTCAAACACAATCACAGTTTCCACAAACTGGAACTGAAGAAAAGTTAAAAGGCATTATTATCGTTCTAATTTCTTAAAAAGAATATTTGCAAACCCAGCTATGCATGCAATATAACTGTGTTACAGATTACTATTTAACTACGTTTCTCCTTTTCAAGGTCTACAATTGCACAATATAAAATATACATATTGCAAATTCACATCATTCTATAAAGCAATAGAGCATTCAGGATAACAGTTTAAGTTGAAGATACTTCTTTGTTTAAAACACCTACATGTTTAATTGGCTTTAGAAAATACCTCAGGGGTATACAAAACCCATAATAACGAACTTGGCTTTATTACTCAGCTAACTACAGAGAGGAATAAGGAGCACACTTTTAGGAGAGTATAAAAAGTAGACTTTGCAAATGTACAATTCTTTTAAATTGGTAATATTAAATAATACCTCATTTATCAAATAAGACTGGGGAATTAGGTGTGGCACATTGATGATTTCTCAAATAGCCGAAGTTAACCATTTCAGAGGTCTTTTCCTTAAATGACAATCTTTTGAAAATGTATTAGAAGTTGTCTCACTTAATGAGTGGAATATATTGAACAGAAATTCCCTTGATCCTGAGGCTGGGGATATTGGTTATTGCACTGGACAAAGCCTTTCAGGATAACTAGGGTTTTAAGTGCTGCTTGGCCCCCTGCTACCTTCTTTGCTGACCATTGTTCCCAGCATGCTTGCGGCACCACCCTTTTCATTTTTTCTTCTAGAATACCCCACCCTTGTAACATAGTAATAATTGAACATCTCCAGCAAAAACCTGATAAGCAAGTTTGTTTAATCTGTGAATTTATTCATTTTTTTTCTTATTTATTTATTTATTTTGAGTTGGAGTCTCACTCCATTGCCCAGGCTACAGTGTAGTGGCACACTCACGGTCACCCCAGCATCGACCTGCTGAAGTCCAGAGATCCTTCCACCTCAGCCTTCCAAGTAGCTGGAACTACAGGCGTGCACTACCCCGTCTGGCTAATTTTTTATTTATTGCAGAGACTCACCAAGTTGCCCAGGTTGGTCTCAAACCTGCGGACTCAGGTAATCCACTTGCCTCTGCCTCCCAAAGTTCTGGAATTACAAGCTGAGCCACCTAACCTGGCCTGTAAACTCATTTTTACATACAAACCTTAGTCAATAACAGCTTTGTCCCCCTCTGGTGGTGAGAACAGCTCCTTTACTCTTTGCCTTAGTATGTTAGGGTGTTTTGTTTTGTTTTGTTTTGTTTTGTTTGCTAAGTCTGAACTGTACCTTGATCTAGGTAGGTAAGATAGTAGGAAAATTGGTTGGCGAATAATAAGAACACAGTTTTATTCACATGCCTCTGAAAGCTGTTTCCAAGAGATGCTCCCAACAAATAGCACCACTTCTCTTACACATTGATGAGCAATTTGAGCAAGAAAGTAAGAATGGAAGCCATTACTAATTAAGCTCAGCTGAAGTGTGGAATCCAGCTGGACCTACTGGCAAAACCACAGAATTAGGAAGATTTGCCTATTCAATCCAAGCAGCCTGAACCCAAGCAGGTCCACACAATGGACCCATGAGCTATATGTGCTTCACATGTCTTTCCAAATTTACTAATCCTTCTCAGCTGATGTTCATATTAAATCTGCCCAGCTTTCAATTCCATATAACCAGCCTTCCCTTTCTTCTTCACACTCCCTTTTTTTAATAATTCCAGGTGCCAGGGTTGAGCTAATCATACTCATTCAAGACATAACATCATCAAGGATTCATACACGAGCCCTTTTTCTTACTTATATACTATTTATATACAACTACTGCTCTCTTTCCCACTACAGGAAATAGCTATAATGTTGTAATGTGATGTATGTTTTCTTGAATTTGTAAGCACCCTTGTAAAAAAAAAAAAAAGCCAGTATTGTCATTTGTGTGGGTTCAAATTTTAAACTCTTACATAAAATTATATACAGAGAGTTCCAGTAAGATGGCAACAGCATAGGTGGACTTGTGAGATTCTCTGAACGTGAGTTGCTAAAAAGACTCTTACTTTTCTTCCCCCACCCCCCAGCCCACCACAAGCCTCACTGGTCCAAGGCCCAGAGACCTTTGGTCCTACGCAGGGCCAGATATTGTGGCACCCGGCTGCTGCTGCTCCACTATATGTGTAACTCCCGTCCGTGCGGGAGTCTCAGGTCTCGGCTCCCTCCCTGGCTACATCCTCTTGCCCAACACCCAGCACCAAGCCTCTGGTCACCCAGGGAGGCTCTGGGCGCCCACCCCTCAGAGATACCGGTCCCATTTCTGGCTGAAGTACCCTGTGAGGGACCCAAGGCCACCCGCACCTGCTAGTTGGTATTTATGTCTGTTTTCCCTCTTACTCTTCTCTCTTTCTAACTTCCTATTGATCCCCCCTTCCTCCATTATTTTCCTCTTTTGTACCTCCTTTTGATCCAGGGACCAACCTACATCCTGCTGCACAGACAGATTGTAAGGCAGTGGGAAATAGGTTCCAGTGTGCTCATACACCTGTTGGTGGATGCTGGAATCAGCATATAGATTCTGAATCACAGTTTCCCCCTCAATTAAACCTCAAAACTGCAAAAAGTACAGCCTGCAGACCACACTCCAACCTCAAAAATGAACAAAGCCAGAGGACCCTCATAAGGAAGAACAGGAGTTTGCATAAGCAAAACCAAAGCAACCCCACCTTCCCTGAAAAACAGAATTTAAAGAAGGGGAGGGAAAGGGGGAGAGAGAGAAAAATCTACACAAATGAAGAAAACCCAAAAAAAGAATATGGGTCTCCCCCCAGACCCCTGGGAGAGCAGACACTGAGAAAACTGACTTTGCAATGCAAACAATGAAGAGCCCCCAGAATGACTGGTCTCAAACTACAAGCCTAGATATCAGGACATTAATGGAGAGATTGAAAAGAATTGAGGAAAGACAAGAAGAAGCTAGGAAGGACCTGATATCTGAGATAGGAGTAATAAAGAATACTGTGAATGAAGTAAATAACAAACTATACATGGAAAGCAGAATTACTCAAGCAGAAGAAAGAATCTCAGAGCTTGAGGACCAAAATATAGAACTAACCAAAATTCTTAAAAACACAGAAAATAAGCTCAAAAAGACAGAACAAAACCTTCAAGAGATGAGCAATTACTTCAAAAGACTGAACCTAAGAGTAATTTGCCTTCCTGAGGCAGAAAGGGAGACAGAGACCACACTGGAACAAACTTTCCATGAGATCATTCAAAAAAACTTATTTTATCTAATCAGTGATGCAAAAATTCAAACACAAGAGATTCAGAGAACCCCTGCAAGACAACAAATGAGAAGACAAACTCCTAGACACATAATAATTCACCTAAACAAAGTAGGCATAAAAGAAAAAATCCTAAAGGCAGCAAGAGAAAAAGGCCAGATCATTTACCATGGAAGACCAATTAGAATAGCAGCAGATTTATCTACAGAAACCCTGCAGGCTAGGAGAGCTTGGAGCCCTATCTTCAAAGTCCTAAAAGATAAGCAATTTCAACCAAGAATAACCTACCCAGGCAAGTTAAGATTCATCCGTGAGGGAGAATTGAAATCTTTCCCAGATATCCAATCCCTAAGAACTTACGCTGCCACCAAACCACCTCTATATGAAACTCTTAAGAAAGTACTAAACACGGAAGACAAGGAAAAAAGAACAACGTTCTTCACAAGAATAGAGGAAAAAGAATAAAATACACTTGAACCAACCCCAAAACCAATAGAAAGACAAAAAACCAAGTGGAAGAACAATAACTCTATAAGAACTCTATGATAGGGATGAACTCTCACATTTCAATAATTAGCCTGAATGTGAATGGACTAAATGCACCACTGAAAAGACATAGAATGGCAAAATGGATAAAATATCACTAGGCAGCAATATACTGCCTTCAAGAGACCCATCTCACTAGAAAGGACATACACAGAGTCAAAATAAGAGGATGGGAAACAAATTTTCAGGTGAATGGAACACAAAAGAAAGGAGGAGTTGTGATCCTAATTTCAGACAAAATACCAATTAAGCTCTCAAAAATTAAAAAAGATACAGAGGGCCACTACATAATGATAAAAGGTTCACTCCACCAACAAGAACTATCTATCATAAACATATATATACCCAACATAGGTGCATCAACTTTCATAAAGTAACTTCTAGGAAAACTAAAGAAAGATATTGACTCTAACACCATCATAACTGGGGACTTTAATACCCCACTCAAAACCCTAGACAGATCATCAGGACAAAAAATCAGCAAGGAGATCTGGAACCTCAATGTGACTCTTGACCAAATGAACTTAATTGATACATATAGAACACTCCATCCAAAGACCAAAGAATACACATTCTACTCATCACTACATGGAATGTATTCTAAGATCTACCACATACTTGGCCATAAATCAAACAAAAGCAAATTTAAAAGGACTGAAATTTTACCATGCACCTTCTTGGACCACAGTGGAATAAAAATAAACATTAACACCAGCAAGGTCCCCCCCAAAACCCACAAAGACATGGACACTAAACAGCATGATGCTAAACAACTCCTGGGTCAATGATGAAATCAAAACAGAGATCAAAAGGTACCTGGAAACAAATGAAAATGAAGAAACATCTTACCAAAATCTCTGGGACACCATGAAAGCTGTAGTAAGAGGGGAATTTATATCCCTACAAATGCACATGAAGAAAATGGAAGGAGCACAAATTAACAGCCTAACAAGCCACCTAAGGAAGCTGGAAAAGCAAGTCCACAAAAACCCTAATTTCAGCAGAAGAATCCAGATCACCAAAATAAAAGCCCAAATCCGGGACATAGAAGACAAAAAGATAATACAGAAAATGAATGAAACAAAAAGCTGGTTCTTTAAAAGGATAAACAAGATTAATCGTTCTCTAGCTAGACTGACCAAGAAAAAGAGAGAAAAAAACCAAATAAGCACAATCAGAAACACAAAATATGAAGTCACATCTGACCCTGAAGAAATACAAAAGATCATTAGAGACTATTACGTACACTTGTATGAAAACAAACTTGAAAACCTTAAGGAAATGGAGAACTTTCTGACATCACACAACCTGCTTAGGTTGGAACAAGAAGAAATTGAGACCCTAAATAGACCAATAACAATCAAGGAAATTGACTACGTAATAAGAAAACTACCTACCAAAAAAAGCCATGAACCAGATGGCTTTCCAGCAGAATTCTACAAGACATTTAAGGAGAATCTGATTCCAATCCTACTGAAGGTATTTCAGGTGATTGAAAAAGATGGAACTCTCCCCAAATCATTTTACGAAGCTAACATCACATTGATACCCAAGCCAGGTAAAGACCCAACAAAGAAAGAGAACTACAGGCCAATATCTTTGATGAACATAGATGTTAAAATTCTCAACAAGATCCTAGCAAACTGGATTCAACATCACATCTCAAAAATCATCCACCATGACCAAGTAGGCTTCATCCCTGGGATGCAAGGATGGTTCAACATTCTTAAAACCATAAATGTAATGAAATACATCAACAGATGTCAAAACAAAAGCCACATGATTATATCATTAGATGCAGAAAAAGCTTTTGATAAAATCCAGCACCCCTTCTTGATAAAAACCCTCTAACATCTAGATACATGGGGAACATACCTCAAAATAGTAAAAGCCATCTACAATAAACTCACAGCCAGCATACTCCTAAACAGACAAAACTTGGAACCATTTCCCCTGAAAACTGGAATAAGACAAGGATGCCCACTCTCACCCCTCCTGTTTAATATAGTATTGGAAGTCCTGGCTAGAGCAATCAGAAATGAGAAGGCAATCAGGGATATCCAAATAGGAAAAGAGGAAGTCAAGTTCTCTCTCTTTGCAGATGACATGGTTGTGTACCTTGAAAACCCAAGAGAATCTGTCAAAAACCTCCTTACACTGATAAAGGCCTTTGGCAAAGTCTCAGGATATAAAATAAATGTGCAAAAGACAATCGTATTTCTTTACACCAATAATAACCAAACAGAAACACAAATAAAAACCACAATTCCATTCACAATAGCCACACAAAAAATGAAATACCTTGGCATCTTCCTAACCAGAGACATGAAAGACCTTTACAATGAAAACTACAAAACACTGCTCAAAGACATCAAAGATAACACAAACAAGTGGAAAAATATCCCATGACACAAACAAGTGGAAAAATATCCCATGCTGATGAATTGGAAGAATCAACATTGTGAAGATATCCATCTTACCTAAGGCAATCTACAGATTATGCAATACCCATCAAATTACCAGCAACATTCTTCTCAGATCTAGAAAAAACAACACAGGAATTCATATGGAAACCCAAACGACCAAGAATAGCCAGAACAATCGTCAGCAAAAAACAACAAAGCAGGCGGTATCACATTACCAGACTTCAAATTTACATAAAGGTACAATCATCAAAACAGCTTGGTATTGGTATAAGAACAGGCATATAGATCAATGGAATAGAATTGAAATTTCAGAAGCAAAACCAATTTCTCAACCAACTCATCTTCGACAAAGCCTCCACCACCTACCACTGGGGAGAGGAGAACCTATTCAGGAAATGGTGCTGGGAAAACTGGCTAACCACATGCAGAAGATTGAAACAGGACTCCTATCTATCCTCATACACAAAAATTAACACCAAATGGAGCAGAGACCTAAACGTAAAACCTCAAACCACAAGAACCTTAGAAAATGAAGGACATACCCTTACGGAAATTGGAACTGGCATCCAATTCCTGAACAAAACCCGAAACCCACAGGTCATAAGAGAGAAGATAGACAAGTGGGACCTCATTAAACTGACAAGCTTCTGCAAAGCCAAAGAAACCATCAAGAGAGCAGGGAGACAGCCTACGGACTGGGAAAAAGTATTTGCCAACCCCAGGTCTGGCAAAGGCTTAACATCTTGAATCTACAAGGAACTCAAACATGCTGAAAAGAGGGGAAAAAAGCCCCATTATAAAATGGGCAGAAGATATGAACAGACACTTCACAAAGGAAGACATCCGAGCAGCCAACAGACACATGAAGAAATTTTCAACCTCACTAATCACCAGGGAGATGCAAATCAAAACCACACTGAGATAACACCTAACTCCAGTCAGAATGGCAATTATCAACAACTCAAAAAATAACAGTTGCTGGAGAGGGTGTGGTGAAAAGGGAATACTTCTACACTGTTGGTAGGAGTGTAAACTAGTGCAATTTCTGTGGAAAGCAGTGTAGTGATTCCTAAAAGCTCTAAATATCAACCCCCCATATGACCCTGCAATCCCCCTACTGGGAATATACCCTGAAGAACTCAAATCACTCTATAAAAAAGATACCTGCACATGAATGTTTATCGCAGCATTGTTCACAATAGCAAGAACCTGGAACCAACCATGCTGTCCATCAAAAAAGGACTGGATTAAAAAATGTGGTACATATACATGATGGAATACTATGCAGCCATCAAAAAGAACAAAATCATGAATTTTGCAGCAACCTGGATACAACTAGAGTCTATAATACTGAGTGACCTCTCACAGAAACAAAGATATGAGTATCACATGTTCTCACTTATATAGTGGACCTTGAACATCCAGTGTAATACTATAAGAAAATGACTGACTGTAATGGGAAACTCTGGGGGGGAAGGGAGATGGGATTAATCGTAATAAATATCTGTCTGGGGATGGGGATACACCTCTTATCAACAAGGGTGCCTGAACGAAGTATATTTGTATAACTAACCCTTAACTGTACCCCACAATATGATAATAAAAAATATTGATTATAAAAAATTACATACAATTCCATTCTGCATTTTACTTTTCTTAATCTATAACATGTTTAGAAAATCTGTATATGTTATTATGTGTATACCAAGTTCATTGATTTTAAATGCTATATGGTGCTCCAGAGTATGCGTACACCACATTGTACTTGCTCATTCCAAGGAATGGACATCCCGGTTCCTCTACCAGCCATTCTAGACCATATTCCCTCCAGCAGTGTAGAAGCGTTCCTGTGACCCAACAGTCCCTCCAAATATTGTATTGTCTAACTTTCTATTTTTGCTATTCTCATGAGTGTAAGCTGGTATCTCAATGCATTGAAAATTCATATTTCTTTGGTTACTAAAAAGTTTGGACAACTCTTTGTTAATTAGACATTTGGATTTCTGTGAATGATTGCCATATCCTTTGTCCATTTTTCTGAAATATTTTGTGTATTTTTCTGGAGGATTTGAAGATGTGAACATATTCTAAAGGTTGGTCCCTTGTGTGTTTAGAAGTTACAGGTATCTTCTCCCAGTCTATAAATTTTGTCAATTGAGTCCTTTGCAAAACAGAAATCTTGCCTCATGGATGTACTCTTGTTCTCCCTGACACCTAAATGAGCCCATATTTCTTTTTATGATAGTTTAGAGTAGGCTATTCAAATTTGTTTCCCTCACAATCAAGTTGGATGATGAGTTTATCTACAAACTCATTAATAAGAGATTCATATGACCTATTGTATCTACATAAAAACAATGCCTGGATGGGAGAGGTGGCTCATGCCTATAATCCCACACTTTGGGAGGTCAAGACGGGAAGATTATTTGAACCTGGGAGTTCTAGACCA
This sequence comes from Carlito syrichta, assembly GCF_000164805.1. NCBI lineage: Eukaryota > Metazoa > Chordata > Mammalia > Primates > Tarsiidae > Carlito > Carlito syrichta. The sequence goes on along the minus strand of NW_007009539.1, from coordinate 98,230 downwards.
GCCTAGGCAACATAGAGAAATGTCATCTCTACAAAAAACAAAATATGTGGTGAGCCCTAATCATGCCACTACACCCCATCCTGGGTTACAGAGAGTTCTGTTCAAAAAAACAACACACACACACACATACACACACACACACACACACACACACACACACTATATATATAGTGTGTATATACATATATGTGTATATATAGTGTGTGTGTATATAATATATATAAAACTCAGGAGGTTGAGGCAGAAGGATCACTTGAGTCCAGGAGGTTAAGCTGCAGTGAGTTATAATTGTGCTACCGTTCTCTAGCTTGGGTGACAGAGTGAGACACTGTCTGAATAAACAAATAAATGAAAGAAAGAAAGAAAGAAAGAAGGAAAGAAAAAGAAAGAAGGAAAGAAAGAAAGAAAGAAAGAGAGAAAGAAAGAAAGAAAAAGAAAGAAAGAAAGAAAGAAAGAAAGAAAGAAAGAAAGAAAGAAAGAAAGAAAGAAAGAAAGAAAGAAAAAGAAAACACACACACACACACACACACACACACACACACACACACACATGTATGAGTAGCTAGGACTACAGATGCACACCACCACACCTGGCTAATCTTTCTAAATCTTTCTAAATTTTTTATAGAGTTGGAGTCTCACTATGTTGTTCAAGCTGATCTCAAACTCCTGGCCTCAAGCAATTCTCCCTCCTTGGCCTCCCAAAACACTGGGATTATAGGTATGAGCCACTGCACCCAACCCCCTTTTTGCTTTCAATTAAAAAGTTTGTTTTGTTTTAGTATCAAGGTTGTTGGACAAACAGACATAGTAACTACAAAATAGGAGTTGAACAAGAATATCCTCTCTAACTTCTTCAGTGAATATGCACCAAATCACCCTAGCAGTAGATTAACAAACGGGAAAGAGTAAGTGAGATGTCCAGACTTGTCCAGAAACTCACAAATCAAGCCAAGTCTAAATCAGGCCTAAATCCAAATCTCAAGGGCAAAGACCCAAACTAATTTAATATCTGTAGATTGCTATGGAAGTTACAAGGCTCTTCATGATAGCCCTGCCTTATTGTGGTCCTTCCAGTACAGTGTATATCTTCAATAGCCTTTTTAAAAATTTAACTTTTTAATTTGAGATAATTGTAGATTCACAGGCAATTGTAAGAGATAATACAGAGATCACTCTTTACCCAATTTTCCCATCTAGTACCATCAATAAACAACAAACTATCATACTGTCTCACAAACTGGGTAGTGATGTTCATACCTTCAAGACACAGACCACGTCCATCCATTACCACAAGGATCCCTCTCGTTGCCCTTTTACAGCCACACACCTTCCCCACTGCCGCCACTCTCCTCCTTAATACCTGGCAACCACTAATGTGGTCTCCATTTTGTAATTTTATCATTTTTAAAATGTTACGTAAATAGAATCATACAGTGAATGACCTTTTGATGTGACTTATTTTACTCAGCACAACCTAAAATGGATCTGGAGATTCATCCACGCTGTTGTGTATATCAGTAGTTTTGTTCCTTTTTTGCTGAGCAGTAAGTATTCCATGGTATGAGTGTGGCACTGTTTAACCATCCATTTATTGAGGGACATCTAAACTATTTCTAGACTTTGGTTATGATGAATAAAGCTGCTACAAAACTTTGTGTGCAAGTTTTTTGTGAATGTAAATATTTCTTTCTCTGGGATAAATGCTCAAGAGTATGTTTGCTAGTTTGTATGGTAGGTGTGTGTCTAGTATTTTAAGAAACTAGCAAACTATTTTCCAGGATATCTGTGCCATTTTATAATGCCACCAGGAATGGATGAGTAATTCAGTTTCTCTGTGTCTTCACCACTATTTGTTTTTCTCACTATCTTCATTTTAGACACTCTAGTAAGTATTACTGATAACTTGTAGTACTAACTTGCATTTACCTAATAGCTAATGATGTTGAACATCTTTTCGTGTGCTTGTTGATCATTCATATATTCATTTCAGTGAAATGTTCTTTCATACCTTTTACTAATTTTCTAGTGGAATTGTTTGTGTTTTTTTGCTGTTAAATATTGAGGGTTCTTTATACAATCAAGATACTAGTTTTTTTCTCAGATAAGAGGTTTACAATTTTTTCCCACTCTGTAGCGTGTCTTTTTATCCTTTTAGGATTTTTTTTTTCAGAGTGAGAACTATTCATTTTGGTATAGTCTAGTTTATCAATTTTAAAAAATGAATTGTGCTTTTAATATCATGTCTGGGAACGTCTACCTAGCTCTACATTCTAAATTTCTATGTTTCTTTTATTTTTTCTAGAATTTCATTAAAATTTTTGAATTTTTTTTCTAAAATTCAATTTTTGTATATGTTGTGCTTGTTGAGGTTTTTGTAGGTTTGCCTGTGGATGTTCAGCTGCTCAACACCATTTGCTCCAAAAGACTTTTTCTCTCTGTTGAAATGCTTTTGTGTTTTTTTCACAAATAAGTTGAGCATATTTGTATGGGTCTATTTCTGGGTTCTCTGATCTGTCCCGTTGGTCTATGTGTCGATCTCTCTATCAGTGTCATATAGTCTTGATTACTGTAGCTATATATTCAGTCTTGAAATGGGGAATACCTACACATATTCGTCCCACTATACTGGTTGTCTTTTTTTTTTAGAGAGGGAAATCCGAATTATAATCCACTTATGCCCTTCTTCTTCTTGTTCAAGTGAAGCATAAAAACTTTACCTCTCTTTATATACTTTTATTTCTCACATTTATAATACAATTATCTTATACAGTCTATTTCTTCTACATACATTTTAAATCACATCAGTGTTATAATTTTTGCTCAACCATCAAACATAATTTAGAAAACTCAAAATGAGAAGGAAAGTCTATTGTATTTGCCCATATTTTTGGTTTCTGTGTTCTTCCTTCCTAATGTTACAAGGATTCTTCTTTTATTGTTTCCTTTCTATTTAGAGAACTTGTTTGGCCATTATTCTTGGTGCTTCTGTTGGAAACAAAACCAAAAACTCTTATCTCTTTTTCTGAAAATGTATTGGTTGTCTTTTATTCTTGGAAGTCATATTATCTGGATGTCAGATTCTGTGTTGACTTTTCTTTCAAAACTTGAAAAATATTTTTACTACTTCCTTTGTTTCTTCATGATTTTTAACAAGAAATTTGCTATCATTCTTGTTATTTACCCCGTGTATGTAAGATATTGTTTTTTTCTGGCTGCTTTCAAATGTTTTTTCTCTGTTTTGAGTTTTTTTTTAATTTTTTTTTTTGAGTTGGAGTCTCACTTGGTCTCCCAGACTGGAGTGCAGCGGCCGCTCCCTGCCACCGCAGCCTCACCTGCTGGGCTCCGGCGATCCTTCTGCCTCAGCCTTCCAAGTAGCCGGAATTACAGGCATGCGCTACCACGCCCGGCTGATTTTTTGATTTATTGTAGAGATGCGGTCTCCCTGCCCAGGCGGATCTCGAACCCACGGGCTCAGGCAATCCACTCACCTTAGCCTCCCAAAGCCGCAGGATTACAGGCTGAGCCACCGAGCCTGGCTTGTTTTTAGTTTTCAGAAGTTTAATTATGATGTGTCTTAAGTTTAATTATGATGATCTGTTTGTTCTTTGGTCTGGGTTTGCTCACCTTCTTGAATTTGTAGGTTTATGTCTCTTGTCAAATTTGGGGACTTTTCAGACATTTTTTCTTTAAGTTCTTTTTCAATGTTGGTTTTTCTTTCCTCTCTTTCTGGGAATCCAATGCCACAATTGTTAGACCTTTTGTTATAACGCCATAGATCCCCGAGGCTCTGTTCATGTTTTTTTGTTTGTTTGTTTTTCAGTCTGTTTTCTCCCTGGTATTCAAGTAAGGTGATTTCTATTGTTCTATTCCCATTCACAGTTATTTTCTCCTTTTCCCCTCCATCTGCTGTGTGACTCATCCAACTAAGCTTTTAATTTCTGTGATTGTATTTTTCAGTTACAAAATTACCATTCTTTATGTCTTTTATTTTATTGCTAAGGTTTTTTATTTTGTTGTTACGGTTTCAAGAGTGTTCTTATTTACTCTGTGTATTTTCATCATGACTACTTTACAACCTCTGTCTGCCGATTCCAGTATTTCTGGCATCTTAGTATTAGTATCTACTTGTTTCATTCATTTTACTATCTCCTTAATTCTTGGTATGACAAGTGATTTCGATTGAAACCTGGTCATTTTTGTCCAGTCATTGCATCCATATCCCACATATGGCACATCCAGTCTACGATGGACTACATATATGAAAGTGATCCCATAAGATGATAACATCACATTTTCACTGTATCCTTTCCATATTTAGTTGCCATTGTGTTACAGCTGCCTAGAGTATTCAGTACCATAGCATGCTGTGCAGGTTTATAGCCTAAGAACAATGGGTCTACTGCATGGCCTAGCTATGCAGTAGGCCATGCCATCTAGGTTTGTGTAAATATACTCTGTGATGCTCTCCCAGTGACAAAATCACCTAACAATGCATTTCTCAGAATGTATCCCCATCATTAAGTGATCCATAACTGTATTACGTTATGAGACTCAGGATTTTATTTAAACTTTCTGTTTTAGCTGGCATTCCCTCAGGCACATCTCTAACAGGGAAACGGTGGTGTGCTGTTTCATGGGGCTGTCAGGTGGGGGTAGAAGTTCAGGCTCCCAACTTGGCCTCCTTGGCACTTGAGGTTGAGGAGTCTCTTCACTACTGCCTGAGGGAGATGGGAATTCTAACCCCACATTGTCTTTGCTGACACTGTTGGGGAAGGGGTGAACCCCATTACAGGCCAGTGGGCGGGGGATATCCCAATTTCCTATTTGGTCTTCTGATACCACCTGGAGGGTATGCTGGGATGCTGTAGCCTCATGAGGGTGGAAGTCTAGGAGCCCCGCTCAGCCTTTGCTGGTATGAGTGAAAGCAGGACCTCACACCTGTAATACCAGCACTCAGGGAGGCCACAGTGGGAGGACTGCTTAAGACCAGGAGTTCAACACCTGCCTAGGCAACATAGCAAGACCTCAACTGTACAAAAAATAGAAAAATTAGCCAAGTGTGGTGCGCACTTGTAGTCCCAACTACTTGGGAGGCTAAAACAGGAGGATCACCTGAGGCCAGGAGATTGAGGCTCCAGTGAGCAATGCATGATGCTGCCACTGCACTTCATTCTGGGCAGCAGAGTGAAATCCCCAACATAAACAAACAAATAAATAAAATAATAATCTAGTCAATCTTGGACACTAGCAGAAGAGAGCCACTGATCTACATAGTATGGTGTTCAGGAATACCTGGCCGAGACTCCAACAAAATCTTTCATTCCTCAGCCTGTCATTTCCACTGACATTCCAGCAAAGCATTAAGAACAGGGAGAAGGAAGGAAAGGGTTGAGGGAATGATCCAGCGTCAGACCGTCTGACTTCTAATAGTTCTGCTAAGAGTTTGGATTTAGACTCCTTATAACCTGCCTCTTAATCTCCTAATTCTATGCTCTCTATCCAAATAAAAGTTCCACTAACTAAGAGAATTGTTGTTTGAATAAAGACTTTGGAATTAAGCTCATAAAGCGCTCTCTATTTACTTAGAAACTTCTACTAAAAAAGATTATTCGACTTCTTGATTTCAAGATTTTTATCCCTCTTGTTTTTGCTGACCTTTGATCATCTCTATTTGGTCTGAAGTCATGATAATTGTTAAGTCATATGACACAACATTGAGATTTTTAGAGACAATAGAAAAAAATCCTTTTTGAAAAGACAAAGCCTCTCTGCTCTCAAACACACTGAAGTTTAATACTTCACATATTTAACTAAAAATATGTGATAAAACTTATGCATGTAGGAGATAAAACTTATACATGTAGGAGATAAAAATCTTTAGAAAAGTAGATGATAGGTTTTTAATTAGTAAAATTTGGAGTAGTTTTAGGTTCACAGCAAAACTGAGCTAGAAAGCAGAGAGTTCCCATACTCCCATCCATTCTCTGTCCTAACCCTTGAACAGCCTTCCCCATTATCAACCCTCACCGCCCCCCCCCAGTGGCTTTAATGAAAACCCTCATTTGCTCCACTCTTTATAGCTTCTCTCTCTGTGGGCACAGCAGAGTGTTCATGGGTGATCTACTCTTCCCCACCCATGTCAGACACCTGTTCTTGGGAGCCCTCAGATGTGACTATGGGAGAGTCACAAGGGAAGGCCAGTGGATGGGAACCACTTCTCCCAAGAAAGTATTTTGTTTAGTTTTGTTTTTATGTATTAAACTTCCAATAATGCTTTACAGACATCCCCAAATATTGTCCTACTCCCCCAGAGGCTCACACTAGTGTCAGGACAGCATCCTGATGGCCAAACAGAAAGTGCCCCAGATCATGCAGTCCAGTCGCCTCCTTGTAGAGATGAGTAAACCAGGCTGGACACAGTGGCTCATGCCTGTAGTCTCAGCACTTTGGCAGGCCAAGGCATAAGGATCACCCAGGAGTTACAGACCAACCTGGGCAACACAGTGAGACCTCACCTCTACAAAAATAAAAAAAAATTAGCCAGGTATGGTGGCAAAGCTCCTGTAGTCCTAGCTACTCAGGAGGTTGAGGCAGGAGGATCACTTGAGTCCAGGAATTTGAGGCTGTGAGCTGTGATTGTGCACTCTGGCCTGGAAGCCAGAGTGAGACTATGTCTCCAAAAAATAATAGGAAAAATGCTTTAAAAAATAATTTAAAATGTTAAAAAAGAGATGAGTAAATTGAGGCCCAAAGACGGGGAGGGATTTGCACCAGGTCACAGAGTTTATGGAGCCGAGATTAGAACCAGTTCTCTTTGACTCCCTGTCCCAAGACTCTCCCCTCTCTCATGTGTTACATGAGCACAACAGTTGGGGACCGGAGCACGGCTCAGCCGGAGGCTTCTCAACGCAAGAATCTCCTTCTGAAGGATAGTGCCTAACACACTGTAACCACACTGATCTCATGCGTGATACAAATTATTTTGGCTGTTGCAATCAAAATTTAATCTTTCTTCTCTCCCACTGCCTTCATCCTAAGACTCAACGTCATGTTGTTACCCTCTAACCATCTTTCAAAAATGCCTATGGCTTTATCCTGACCAGGGGATCTTAATAAAATGAAGATTCTGGTTCACAGGTCAGTGTGAGGGTGGGGGCAGGAGTCTTCATGACTAACAAGCTTTCAGGGGATGTGGATGTTATTAATCTGGGGACCCCATTTTGAGTGTAAGGGGCCTAGGTTCCATCATGTCTAGTCTGGAGTATTGAGACAAACTCCTAAGTGCTCTCCCTGCCTCTCTTTGCAATCCATTTTCCACCCTGCAGCCTGTGCAATCGCTCTAAAATGCAAATCTGAGCAGGTTTTTCCACTTTCCCTGCTTCCCATTGTCCCCAGGAGCCCTTGGATTCCTTTCCTGCCTCTTACTCTGTGTTCAGGCTCAAGTTCACTGATGAAGTAGGTATGCACCCTGTGATCTCTATTTCTGAGCTTTTAAGTACTTTCTTCTCCTTAAATGACAAACGTTATTTTCCTTCCAATTAACATCTTCACTACTCCCAGTCCCTGGCAGGCTTTTAAAATCCAGGATATATACCCTTCCTCTTTGATTCTATAGCCCACGGAAACTCTTCTATCAACCCGAATAATTAATTTTTTTTCAAACTTCTGTTATTGGATTGTAAATGAAAGGACCTGTATTTTCATCATCGTATTTCCATCACATTGTTTTGTATATGAAAGATGTTAAAATATATGTATTGAATTGCATGGGAAAAGGGAGAGCCTTTAGGAAATGGACACCTATAAGGGTTTCAGTTTTATATCTCAGATAGTCTTTATAGAGTCACAATCCTAAATGTTAAAGATAAAACAGGTTAGGTCATCAAATTTAACCACAATCTATTGTATGTTAGGTCATCAAATTTAACCACAATCTACTGTAAAGCCTCCCTCTCTCAGTAGCTTTAGGGACTATAGTTGTTGGTTACATGGATATATTGTATAGTGGTGAAGAAGTCTAGGCTTGAAGTGCACCCATCACCTCAACCTGTGCACATTGTACCTGATGGTTTAGTACTTTGCCCCTCCACTCCTTCCCTCCCCTGCTTCTGAGTCTCTGATGTCCATTGTATTATTCTCTCTGCCTTTGCAGATCCTTAGTTTAGCTCCCAGTTATAAGTGAAAACATGTAGTATTTGGGTTACCATTCCTGTGTTACTTAGAATGATGTTCTCCAGTTTAATCCAAGTTGCTGTAAAAGACATGATTTCATTTTTTTGACAGCTGGATAGTATTCCATGGTATATATACCATATTTTCATTATCCACAGATCAGGTGATGGGCATTTAGGTTGATTCAACATCTTTGCAATTGTGAATTGTGTTGTAATTAATATCCAAGTGCAGGTGTCTTTCTTGTAGAATGACCTCTGTTCCTTTGGTTAGATACCTAGTAGTGGGATTTGGGGATTGAATGGTAGATCTACTTTTAGGTCTTTGAGAAATCTCCATATGTATTTCCATAGAAGTCGTACTAATTTGAACTTGACCAACAATGTATATACAGTCTATTTTGAATCTTTCTAATCACTTTACTTATTTATATTTATATTTTTTTTTCAGAGTCTCACTGTCACCCAGGCTGGGGTGCAGTGGCATGCTGACCACCACTGCAGCCTCAACCTGCTGGGCTTAGGCACTCCTTCTGCCTCAGTCTTTCAAGCAGCTGGAATTACAGGTACATACCACACACCAGACTAATTGTTTTGTTTATTGTAGAGAGGAGTTCTCGTCAAGTTGCCCAGGCTGGTCTTGAACTCTTGGGCTCAGGCATTCCTCTCACTTCCACCTCCCAAAGTGCTGGGATGTCAAGAGTGAGCCACTGTGCCTGGCTCTAACCATTTTACAATTTTAGAAGGTTTGCAGTTCTGTTTACACTCTATCTGACCTAATCAAGACAGAACACATATTTTCTATATAAACTAAGGCAAACCCTGACTAACTGTTACCTATTTTTACAGAAGTGTTAGCAAATATATAAAGTATACATTGCTAAAAAGATATGCAATATAAAGACTAAATGACAAGTAGGGGGAAAGATTAAACGTGAAAGAGCCTTATGAGAGATCCTGCCCTAGGGATGTTTCACATCTTTATATGTGAGGTACTTGGGTATAGATCCCAATAAATATAATTTTTCTTAATTAAACTTGGTTCTGAGATTCCAAAATACATTGTTTTTAAAAAAAATCAAAATGAAATTTCAGGATTAAAATAGATATACAAGCTTAACATAAGTTTATATGGTTGAAATACATTAACTCAGTGAGGCTTGTTTATTCATTACATACAAAAACATACTATGGCTCCAGCTCTTTGGAAGGCTCAGACCCAGGAGTTTGAGGTTGCAGTATGCAATGAAAGAACATATGAATACCCACTGCCCTCTGGCCTGGGCAACATAGCAAGATCCCCACCTCTAAAACACACCCATATATAAGGGAACCCCAAAAGCCCTGGAATTATCTTTTAGAGGGTGGGTCCCTTGTAGTACACTTGGAATTTGTTTCTCCGGATCAAACAGTCAAAGTTTTTATCTGGAAAGCTTGGGGAGCTTGAGTCATGATTTGCGGAAGAAACATCCTGAGCTGTGGCAAATAGGTGGCTGGTTCTTCCACCATGACAATGCACCTACCCACACCATGCTGACCACCCTAACCTGATCCTTATGCCCCACCCTCCCTATTTACTTGCTCTTGGCCCAAGTGACTTTCGTTAGTTTGTTTCCCTGGATGAAAAAAATCCTCAAAGAGAAACATTTTGCCAATGTGGAAGAGGTGAAACAAAAAATGGCAGAAGCGCTAAAAGGCATCAAAATTGATAAGCTCAAAAACGGTTTTGAGCAGTGGATAGCTGCATTGCATCAAATGGAGAGTACTTTGCAGGTGACTGAAGTTTAAACATGTAAAAAACAAATACACTATTTTTTAATGAATGAATTGTTTTGAGGGGGTTCCCCCTCATATAATCTATTGTATTTTCACATTTTTCTTATACTATGATTTTTTCTTAACTCGAGATTTTCTTTTATATTTCAGAAAGGAATAGCATGATGAAAGCAATAGGCTCCAGTTAGTCTTTCTGTTTCCTAACTGTTAGAGTTCCTAAATCTCTTTCGTTATCTGGCCCAGGATTCTAGGTAGAATAGATAACCCCAATTCCTATCAAAGAACTGACTGCAATTTAAAAGGTCACCGGAAAGCCCAACCTGCCTCACCCTATGAATTCCTCACTGAGAAACAGTGCTCCCCATTGTCTGCTTCATTCATAGCTCATAGTCAAATCTAGAGCCTGGCAGCAGCTGCCCAGACTCATCTTCTTAGAAAGAATGGAGAGAGATAGGAAGAAAGGAAAGCTGGAGTTAGGAAGTGATTCTGTGTATCACAGTATCTGTTTGTGTTTTCTTGGGCAACCATGCTCAGTATTTTTCATGAGTGTCAATTTACTTTCAATTAAAAATGATTGTTAAAACTCACTATTTATTAAGTACCTCCTCTACATGCTAGAATTTTATGTACATATTTATTTAGTTTCTGTAACAACCAGAAAAGTGAGGTATTATATGCCCCAACAGAACAGAGACCTAGAATCAAACTTGGATTCTTATTTCTACAGCCCAAGTTCTTTCCTCGGAGACCTGCTGCCTCTGAGAAAGCAAAGTTCCAAAGACAACTTGAAGCTTTAAAAAAAAAAAAAGTTAAGAGCAAAAGACAGAGGAAAAGAGGAATGCATGTATGAAATAAGTCTGTTCAGGTATCCAAAGACCACATGAGGGGCTTGTAATTGACCTCAGAGGGGCTGCTGCTTCTTCTCTGCCTCCAATACTTCCAGGGAACCACCTCTTGAGGCGAAGGCGAGGGCAGCGCGCAGGGGACAGAGACGTCAGAGAGTTCTTTTATTTATTTATTTTTTTAACATATTTTTATTTTAAAATCGTGAGGTCCAGTTAAGGGTTAGGTATACAAATATGCATCGTTCAGGCACTCTTGTTGATAAGGGGTGTCCCCCTCATCCCCAGATATTGACTACCATTAATCCCACCACCCTTGCCCTCCCTGTCCTCTCCCCCCCCATAGATTCCCATCACTGTCAATCCTTTTCTTATAGTATTAGGATAGATGTTCAAGGCTCACTTATGAGTGAGAATATGTGACACTCAGATCTTTGTTTCTGTGAGAGATCACTTAGTATTATAGACTAGTTCCATCCAGGTTGCTGCGAAGAATTCTTAAAGTACGCGTTTAACCTGTCCTCCTTCACTGCCACTGTCCCTCTTAGCTGTCTGCAGTTCAACCAACCACAGTACCCCTTTGACGCCTTCACTCTCCAACCTGCCCTTCCCAAAATCTTCTCCACCGCGCCCGAGGATCAGGCCGTGCCTCTCCTCCGTCCAAACCTTCGGCGCTGCTTCTCGCCCCGAAGACCAAGTCGGGCATCCTTGAGGTGATGTAACTGCACGTTCCGGCCCCACTGCACACCGGCTTCCTCCTCGGGTCACGCACCGCCTGCCCACCCTGCTCCAGCCACCCGACCCTTTCCTCCTTGTTCCCTGCCTGGGTCTCAGTCTAGATGCCACCTGGAGAGGCCTTTCCGGGCCGCTTCCTCCCCGCAGCTCCTCCACCCACCACCTGATTCGAGCTCCCTTAATGTGCCCCACTAGCACCCTGCTTGCCACTGATGCCCGTTTGCATTACACACGTGCCTGATTATTGTTAACCTCTGCAAAGGGCCACAGGAGTTGAGCCCTGTGCCTGGCCAGCACACTGCTGACCGAATCACTTGAACGAATGCAGGCTCTCCCTGCCATCGTCATGTCCCCATCATCAAGTTTCGAGTCCCCAGTGGGGCAGTCACGGGCACGCCCACCCTCGCGGGTTCGCCGACGCGCTGGAGGGAAGTGGTCTCCCCGGGGAGGCTGGGCGCCGGGAGGCGAGGGGCGAGTCTCCCGGCCGGGCGTCCTCCGGGCTCGCAGGTTCCTGGATAGTGAGAAGGTGGGACGGCGGAGAGGGACGGAGGGAGGCCGGGGCCGCCAGACACCGCAAGACGAGCGCCGGCGGCGCCTGGGCTCCTGCCGGGAGCGCGATTTCCTCCTCCGGAGCCGGG